>NC_091127.1:37065390-37365390 GCF_040183065.1 Periplaneta americana | reverse complement strand
TTTTATACTATTTCTTTTAAAACTTTTAACCTGTTTTTGTGATTATCTGGTGATTGCATATGTATTTTTTTATTCTTACATTTATTCATATTGTAGTAGCCATGTATTATATATATACACACACAGGGTGTTTCAAAAATACGAGGCATAATTTCAGGTATGTATTTCCCACATATAGACAATCAAAATAGTTCATTACAACATGTGTCCGGAAATGCTTCATTTCCGAGTTATGGCCTTCACAACATTGAAATTCACCGGAACGTTTTTCTTTCCGCAGGTCGTTGTCATTACAGAAGATGTTCAAAATGTCCACCTCCTGCTTGAATACAGACCTCACATCGATGTCTCATTGACATGCGAACACGATCCCAAACTCCAGGAGTATTGCGTATGTCCTCAGAACATGCCAAAATTCGATTCCGAAGGGATTCCAAATCAGGCACCGGAGACGAATAAACCAATGATTTTAAATGGCCCCACAAGTAGAAATCGAGAGGGTTCAGATCAGGTGAGCGTGGAGGCCGAGCAACTGGGCCCCCTCTACCTATCCATCGATCAGGAAACCTTCGATCCAAGTACTGGCGAGCCGTACGACTGAAGTGTGCAGGAGCGCCATCATGCAAGAAGTGAATGTGTTGACGATTGATCAGTGGAGTGTCTTCTAAAACATGAGGTATGGTGTTTTCCAGGAAGTTTGTGTACGCCTGCCCCGTAAGTCTGTTTACAAGTACATGGGGTCCAACTAATCGATCACCAATGATACCGGCCCACATGTTGAGGGAGAACCGCACCTGGTGATGAGATGGAACAGTTGCACGTGGGTTTTCATACGCCCATACATGCTGATTGTGGAAATTTGTTATGCCATCTCGTGTGAACTGTGCTTCATCTGTAAATAATACTAAGGCAGGAAAGTTCGGATTTACACCACACTGCTGCAAGAACCACTGACAGAACTAACTCGTGCAGGGAAATCTGCTGGTGACAGGGCCTGTACACGTTGCAAATGATAAGGATACAATTGATACTCTTTCAACAGTCTCCAGACAGTCATATGAGGAGCAATGACTTGCAACGCTACCCTTCGTGTGCTGATAGAAGGAGTCATGTTCACAGCCTCCAGAATCTCCTCCTGTACTTCTGGAGTTGTAGATCTTGGTCGTCCCCTTCCCAAACCAGGAGAGTTAAATTTTCCATACTCGCACAGACGGTAATGGAGACGTACAAATGTCTTCCGATCTGGACATTGTCGCTGTGGGTACCTCTCCTGGTACAAACGACGAGCCAGCGCAGCATTGCCGCCCGCCTTACCGTACATGAAGTGTATCTCTGCCAGCTCTTGATTTGAATATATGTCGCACAGTCTAACGCCTACACAACACTGAATGTAACCTTCGCCTCGGAATGAACTGTCAGAGTGCCCTCTTAATGTCTCCTTTGACGGCAACGACCTGCGGAAAGAAAAACGTTCCGGTGAATTTCAATGTTGTGAAGGCCATAACTCGGAAATAAAGCATTTCCGGACACATGTTGTAATGAACTATTTTGATTGTCTACATGTGGGAAATACATATATATATATGTATATACGGAACGTTTTTCTTTCCGCAGGTCGTTGCTGTCAAAGGAGACATTAAGAGGGCACTCTGACAGTTCATTCCGAGGCGAAGGTTACATTCAATGTTGTGTAGGCGTACTTGGATCGAAGGTTTCCTGATCGATGGATAGGTAGAGGTGGCCCAGTTGCTTGGCCTCCACGCTCACCTGATCTGAACCCTCTCGATTTCTACTTGTGGGGCCATTTAAAATCATTGGTTTATTCGTCTCCGGTGCCTGATTTGGAATCCCTTCGAAATCGAATTGTGGCATGTTCTGAGGACATACGCAATACTCCTGGAGTTTGGGATCGTGTTCGCAGGTCAATGAGACATCGATGTGAGGTCTGTATTCAAACAGGAGGTGGACATTTTGAACATCTTCTGTAATGACAACGACCTGCGGAAAGAAAAACGTTCCGGTGAATTTCAATGTTGTGAAGGCCATAACTCGGAAATGAAGAATTTCCGGACACATGTTGTAATGGACTATTTTGATTGTCTACATGTGAGAAATACATACCTGAAATTATGCCCCGTATTTTTAAACACCCTGTATATATATCTGACGTTGTCTATGGCTGTAAATCGCTGAATAACATTAAATTCATCTATCTGTCTGTCTGTCTGTCTGTCTGTCTATATATATCATATCATATCATAATTACATCATTATATCATATCATATATCATATCATATCATAATTATATCATTGTAAGGTAGGCCTGGGCAGTTCCTGCAGGCCAACTCTTAACCCGCCACTCAAGCTTCTCCGGCTGATACAGTAATATTTCGATCGGATACGAGTAAACAGGAAGGTAAGCATTACTCAGTGACGGATTGTATAAGACAGACATAATAGATTTTACGAACTTTCGGCTCTCACTGATTGCCTAAAATCCACCACTGGTACACAGTAGCCTACCTCACTGTGTGTTTGCTTGTAAGGCGGTGTAAGGGAAAAGGACATGGGTGGGGATTTCTTCGCTCCTTTCCTTTTCCTCTTTATGGCCAGGGCTGGTATAAGTAGGCTTGTAACGTTGGAGACCGATTACACAAGTTGACTGCAGCAAGGTATGTAGGCCGGGGACGTGAGCTAGTACGAGGACATTGACTTCGTTCTGCGATCGATTACGCGAATAACAAGGTGCACATAAACAAATCTGGACAGCTCTAAATGTAAATATACGCTACATAGCATTGCAAAGATATATTTTTACGTACTTCTCGTTATGTGCAGAAGAACTATCATAGAATTATTCGTGGTTTGAGTTTCCTCCTTTCTTTTCTTGTGCTACAATGTCTCTGTATATAATATCGCCAGTAAACGTCAATCAGTGTTTCACATTTGGTGTAACAAAACATATCTTTTCTGTGAAATGTTGCTAATGAAATTTTAATCTCCTTTTTTTGGTACAGAGTAAATTATTATTATTATTATTATTATTATTATTATTATTATTATTATTATTATTATTATTATATTCCATGTATTGTGGATCCCTATCACCACGGCATGGCGCGTCCTCAGGTTGCGGATCGAAGAGACAGCTTTCAGATATGGAGGGTAGCTCTGAATATATTGAATAAGCAGTCGCGGACAGCCGATGAGGGGTGGTCCTCCAGCTTGGGGGTTGGGCGAAGGGCTAACAACCCATCACCGTAAAAAAACAGCTTGTTACGAAACTTTCAAATAAGCCTCGGAAAAAAAAGTGCATCAGTTATTCATAGATTTCAAAAAGGCATATGACTCGGTTAAGAGAGAAATTTTATATGATATTCTTATTGAATTAGTTATTCCCAAGAAACTAGTTCGATTCATTAAAATGTATCTCAGTGAAACGTACAGCAGAGTCCGTATATCAGAGCGTTTCCAATTCACTGCGGGCTAAAGCAAGGAGATGCACTATCACCTTTACTTTTTAACTTTGCTCTAGAGTATGCCATTAGGAAAGTCCAGGATAGCCGAGAAGGTTTGGAATTGAACGGGTTAAATCAGCTGCTTGTCTATGCGGATGACGTGAATGTGTTAGAAGAAGATTCACAAACGATTAGGGAAAGCACGGGAATTTTACTTGAAGCAAATAAAGCGATAGGTTTGGAAGTAAATCCCGAAAAGACAAAGTATATGATTATGTCTCGTGACCAGAATATTATACGAAATGAAAACATAAAAATTGGAGATTTATCCTTCGAAGAGGTAGAAAATTCAAATATTTTGGAGGAACAGTAACAAATATAAATGACACTCGGAAGGAAATTAAACACAGAATAAATATGGAAAATGCCTGTTATTATTCGGTTGAGAAGATTTTGTCATCCAGTCTACTCTCAAAAATTTTGAAAGTTAGAATTTATAAAACAGTTAATTACCGGTTCTTCTATATGGTTGTGAAACTTGGACTCTCACTTTGAGAGAGGAACATAGGTTAAGGGTGTTTCAGAATGAGGTGCTTAGGAAACTATTTGGGGCTAAGAGGGATGAAGTTACAGGAGAATGGAGAAAATTACACAGCACATAACTGCACGCATTTTATTCTTCACATAACATAATTAGGAACATTAAATCCAGACGTTTTGAGATAGGCAGGGCATGTAGCACGTATGGATGAATCCAAAAATGCATATAGAATGTTAGTTGGGAGGCCGGAGGGAAAAGGGGGAGGCCGAGAAGTAGGTGGGAAGATAATATTAAAATGGATTTGAGGGAGGTGGAATATGATGATGGAGACTGGATTAATCTTGCTGAGGATAGGGCCCAATGGAGGGCTTATGTGAGGGCGGCAATGAACCTCTGGGTTCCTTAAAACCCAGTAAGTAAGTAAGTAAATAAGTAAATAAGTATTGTTATATTACCGTATTTAACTCTATGATTATTTAAGAAAATGAAGTACGTACAGATATGTCGCTGACAACATGGGACATTGTCTATTCACAGGAACCCAGGTACATTGATGATCTGAGAGTAAACATTACTCAAGCTTTTCAACAAATCACCCCTCTTATGATACAACGGACATGGGCTGAATTGCATCACCGTTATGAGTTGTGCATGGTGCGCAAAGGGGGGCATATTGAGCTCTGAGGAATCTCCTATCTTTCAGTGTTGTGTGCACAAAGTTTCAACAAATAATTTTCAGTAGTAAATGTTTTACAGTGTTTTTATTTTATCCATACCCAAACGGATCGTCCTGTACATGTTCACTTTGCTTACAACAAAACACTGTCGCTGCAAAGAACTCTAACTAGAAAAGAAAGACGTTCTATAACTGAGACGATCCACGAACCCAAGCAACAAACATGAAAAATGATCAATATATAGCATTATGAAATTATAATTTTAATTGTAAAGGAAACTAAAATAACCAAGGATAGCATATCTGAGTTACTGAAACGATTCGGAGTATATGGATGTAGATATTAACAATAAAATATTGTGTGGAGTCGGAAAAGACCCCAGGTAGGTAGGTGTCGAGAGTTAATAAGGTTCACAAGAGATTCCTAGCAATAAAAAATTCCGTGAGAAGCTTTCCCCTCCCAAAAAGTGGAACGATTCTAGCAGATGGAAATCTAGGAATGAGGAGCACAGGGTTAATAAGGTTCACAAGAGATTCCTAGCAGTAAAAATTCCGTGAGAAACTTTCCCCTCCCAAAAAGTGGAACGATTCTAGCAGATGGAAATCTAGAAATGAGGAGCAGAGGGTTAATAAGGTTCACAAGAGAATCCTAGCACTAAAAATTCCGTGAGAAGCTTTCCCCTCCCAAAAAGTGAAACGATTCTAGCAGATGGAAATCTGGAAATGAGGAGCAGGGGGTTAATAAGGTTCACAAGAGAATCCTAGCACTAAAAATTCCGTGAGAAGCTTTCCCCTCCCAAAAAGTGGAACGATTCTAGCAGATGGAAATCTAGGAATGAGGAGCAGAGGGTTAATAAGCTTCACAAGAGAATCCTAGCACTAAATATTCCGTGAGAAACGTTCCCCTCCCAAAAAGTGGAACGATTCTAGCAGATGGAAATCTAGGAATGAGGAGCAGAGGATTAATAAGGTTCACAAGAGAATCCTAGCACTAAAAATTCCGTGAGAAGCTTTCCCCTCCCAAAAAGTGGAACGATTCTAGCAGATGGAAATCTAGGAATGAGGAGCAGAGGGTTAATAAGGTTCACAAGAGAATCCTAGCACTAAAAATTCCGTGAGAAGCTTTCCCCTCCCAAAAAGTGGAACGATTCTAGCAGATGGAAATCTAGGAATGAGGAGCAGAGGGTTAATAAGGTTCACAAGAGAATCCTAGCATTAAAAATTCCGTGAGAAGCTTTCCCCTCGTAAAAAGTGGAACGATTCTAGCAGATGGAAATCTAGGAATGAGAAGAAGGCGAAAAAGAAGAAGAAAATTATTGTAATTTAACCTCAATCTATTATTCAACTGGTGGACTTAAGCGGCAGACAAAATCTGCAAACTTTTGAAGTATTCAAAGTGAGGGAGGGGCAAGTTTTCGTCTAGTAATTCTTGGCTTGAGCACTTCTATTGACGGTGGTAATCATGTTTCTGACACTAAGCTGCGCTTTCATATGATAAAGGATCGGTGGAGCGGAGAAAATTTCTTTCCGGCACCAGCACCGATGCCGGAATTGGAATCCGGTGTGGCTTAGTGGATCGAGCGTCAGCATATAGAGCTGAAAAGCCGGGTTCGAATCCTGGTGCCGAAGAGAATTTCTCTCCGCTCCACCGATCCTTCATCATATGATAACGCAGAATTCCTGCATGGAAATATCACATGTATTCAATTCAATTCAATTTATTTGGCCATTAGACATAAAGTTTTAGGCTTCGTCAGAATACATTTTAAAAAACACTATTAAAAGAAACAGTAAAATTTAAATAATACAATGAAAACATGAAATAATTTGAAACTTTTAAATTAAAGAAAACTAACTAAATTGCAATTAAACTTATTTATTAAAATACAATTTCGTACAAATTTGTGTTGAAAAACTCAGCAAGAGAATAAAAAGGATTATTTGAATCCTCTAGATTCAAAACTCCCTAAAGACCATTTTGTTCATAATTGAGTTATGCCCACATATTGCTTGCAAAGAATGAATTCTAATGATTTATATAGTTTGAATTCAAAAAGCCACTGAATTTAAAGCAAAAGGTTTGTTAAAAGTCACTGTTAGGTTGAAAATTTCCTCTATTTGCCACCAGTTACTATCAAAATCCTTTAATTTGTGAAAGTGGATATAGGAGATTTTGAATCTATAGGATTCATTTAATAACCAATTGTAAAATCTGGTTTTGAAGCTATTGATTGGTAATTTATAATATTGACTTGAGAGCTTATTATATAATTTCATCCTCATAATTAAAAAGTTGTGTTGCTCTTGTGTAATCTACAATATGGAATATTACTTTGTTCACTATTTCTAATTTCATGATCATGTATATCAATTATTGTGACGTTTTGTTAAGTGACCTAAGTTCTAAATTGTCAGTCAAGTTACAGCGAGCTCAGAATATGTGCTTCAGATACGTGTGCAACATCCGACGATATGATCACATATCACCGTCCTTCGCAAGTCTTTCGTGGCTCCGACTTAAAGAACGCAGAACTTTACACTCTTTATCTTTACTCTATCGAATTCTGCACACCTCAACACCAAATTACCTTTCGTCTCGTTTCTCTTATTAATACTCTAACCACGACGCAAATACCAGATCACTTATCTGTGGCACGCTAAGTATACCTCTTCATAGAACACCTTGTTATTCATCATCTTTTACAGTAACCACCTCGCGTCAATGGAATTTCTTGTCACAAAGTATTAGGGGCTGCAAGACAATAAACACCTTTAAAAATAGCTTAAAAGATAACCTTATTAGCATTTCACTCCAATCTTACTGATTTAAACTATCACTGACTACATTGTTACTTCATTCTTTAGACATCATCCTGATAGTGCTGTATTTTCAAAATTGTCTCGTAAAAATCTCTATTATCTAATATTATTTGAAATATATTAACATTCTATGTATTTTAGCTTAATTCTGCTACACAGTTTATTTCAGTGTCTAATTAATAGTTCATAGTATTTTGTTGTTTAATTCGTATATAACCCTTGTATACATGTAACTCTCACTTAATCAAATTGTAGAATTTTTTGTAAGTTCATGCATATGTATATACTCTTTTTGCTGGTTGAGTGGAAGAGAAGGCCTTACGGCCTTAACTCTGCCAGCTAAAATAAATTATTATTATTATTATTATTATTATTATTATTATTATTATTATTATTATTATTATTATTATTATTATTATATTGGCCACTAATGAGTAATTGTCGATATTTTGAGGAGTGTAAAGTAATAGATCATATACACACACACACACACACAAATTTATGATTGTTAAAATCCGTGATTGAAAAGTGGCCGACAATGTTCCAGATAGTTTGATTTACATAAAATTCTAATGGCTTTCTTTTGTAAAATCAAGACGCTTCCAATTTTGGTTCCAGTTCCCCAGAAAATTAGGGCATATCGAATTATCGACTGAAAGAAAGAAATGTAGGCACATCTTAAATAATTTTGAGAAACGCAAGTCGTTAATTTCTTTAACAAATATAAAACTCTTGATAGCTTTGTGCATATGTATTCGATGTGCTTATCCCATGTTAAACTGGAGTCTATAAGAAGTCCTAGAAATTTTGTGTAGTTGAGTCTGTTGTCCTTATTTATTAGATAATTTAGGCTGAAAGTTATGTTGATAGTTTTTTCTTGATTAAGCAAGAAACCATTAGATTCAAACCATAAAGCCATCTGTGATAGAGTGTCGTTGTTGAGAGCATGTAATTGATTTAGAGCAGAGGAAGAACATAGGAAAGTAGTGTCATCTGCATACATAATTGTTATTGCTTTAATGAATTCTGGAAGGTCATTTATTGGCTTCGGTACATCGCAATAATATGAAGCTTTCATGTTAAAAACAAGATCTCTGAAAGAGGACAGGTTTTCTCAGATAACCGGTATGTATTTAAATTCCACTTTACTTCTGCTCAATTATTTTCGTACCTTAAAGTCGTATCTTAAATCCTCTTTGATACATAACAAAAATTGTTAATTTTTTTTTTACTTTCTTTAATGCTGGTCAATTTCGTTTCATTATTAAATTATTCCGACATTACACATCTGGTTTCCGAGACATTGTATCTTTTATACTCATTAACATTTGAGCCGCACTACTGGATCAACAGAAAAACTTGTTCTTTCGAAACCGAATAGAAGAACGTATATTTCGGACAACTTCTGTCAAGGTCATGCTGTATCTGTAAACAAGACATGAAGCATTTTATTTTACGTGCTAAAGTTGTTTTTTTCTCTCTCTCTCTTAACTTATGAAACTATTGCTCCACACAACTTCAATACATAAATGCAGTCCAAAATATTCTGATTGCATAATTTAATTCATTGGCACAATTTCGACTTCAGTGGTTCGCCTGTCAACTAGCTGATCTTACTGTTCAAAGAGTGCTATGAAATGTGCGTGCTTGAATTAGTGGAAGAATAATATGATTATAATGAAGACTGGTGAAATGTAGGCGAGATGATGATAAAGTTGAATACGATTATGATAATATAATAATGTAGGCCCATTTAATTATGAATTTGATTCACGATATTAGTGATAATGAACGATAGAACAATAATGAGGTCGTGATGGTTAAGATGGTAGCAATATGATAGTTTTTATTTTCTTTATTATTATTATTATTATTATTATTATTATTATTATTTACTTACACACTAATGACTTTCAGAGTATCAGGTGATTCATTGCCGCCCTCACGTAAGCTTGCCATCGGTTCCTATCCTGAGCAAGATTAATCCAGTCTCTATCATCATATCCCACCTCCCTCAAATCAATTTTAATATTATCCCCCCATCTACGTGTCGGTCTCCACAAAGGTCTTTTTCCCTCAGGTCTTCCAATTAACACACTACTGGGTGTTCAGTTCAAAGTGTGTCTTGGCTCGCTGCATGCTGTCATGTGGCTAGCTGATGAGCCTAGAGAATTCAATCTTCCTACACTTCCGCAGCTCAGGTGTATAATCTAAGAGGCAGAGAAGTTGGCTAGCAAGTACGGCGTTCATTCTGAAGAGTACGTGCCGATACGTACGGTAACGCCGGTAGTGGCAGGAATGTGAACTGTTTGGAAACACGTACTGTCGGGATATGGGGAGAGGGTTAAGACGATTACTTACGTATTTGTTGACATTAACTTCGACGGTCAACATGGACACGGAGCATTTGATTTGTGTTGTGGAATGTTACCGTACGCAACCGATGATAACAAATACCCTGCGTACGACTTGCCGGCGCAAAACACAGTTCGAAAGAGGTTATGGTAGCACACAGACCGTACAGACCGCCATCTGTTGCTACGACGTTCAAGTTATACCGTACACGTTCTCAAGTTCAGATTGAAGAACGCCTTAAATAATAGGCAACTTCTCTAACATATAAGCTGAAACTCGCTTCAAATCGGTGACCCAACAACAGTGACGTCATGACACACTTTGAAATGAACACCCAGTATATGCATTACTGGATTCGCCCTCACGTGCTACATGTCCAGCCCATCTCAAACGTCGTGATTTAATATTCCTAATTACGTCAGGTGAAGAATACGCGTGTAATTCTGCGTTGTGTAACTTTCTCCTTTCTCCTGCAATTTCATCCCTCTTAGCCCCAAATATTTTTCTAAGCACCTTATTATCGAACAGTCTTAACCTCTGTGTCTTCTCTCAAAGTGAGAATCCAAGTTTCACAACCATACAGAACAACCGGTAATATAACTGTTTTTAAATTCTAACTTTCAGATTTTTCGAGAGCAGGCTGGAATAAAAGCTTCTCTGACGAATATTAACAGGCATTTCCCATATTTTATTATTAAGTTTGTTATAATTGAATAATTTCGAGGAAAAATTGTTCCGGGGCCAGGTATCAAATCCGGGACCTTTGGTTTAACGTACCAACGCTCTACCAACTGAGCTACCCGGGAATTCTACCCGACACCGATCCAATTTTTCCTTTATATCCACAGACCTCAAAGTGGGTTGACAGCTGTCAAGCAACCAACGTTGAGTGCACACCAACTCTGTATGACTTAAATTGTGGCTTTCTGTTAACGAACATTGACGTGTATTATGCAAATCAAGCTTTCAGGTATAACTCCCTGTAAAGTTGATTTGAATAATTTCGAGGAAAAATTGTTCCTGGGCCAGGTATCGAACCCGGGACCTTTGGTTACACGTCACTGTTCGTTAACAGAAAGCCACAATTTAAGTCACACAGAGTTAGTGTGCACTCAACGTTGGTTGCTTGACAGCTGTCAACCCACTTTGAGGTCTGTGGATATAGAGGAAAAATTGGATTGGTATCTGATAGAGTTCCCGGGTAGCTTAGTTGGTAGAGCGTTGGTACGTTAAGCCAAAGGTCCCGGGTTCGATACCTGGCCCGGAACAATTTTTCCTCGAAATTATTCAAATCAACTTTACAGTCTGTTATTATTATTTAATTAATATGGTGAGAATAGATTCTGTATAAAGATGATTATGATGATATCCCCTTTACCCAGCTTCCTCCAGTCTTTCCTATTTCTTACCAGTGTTTATTATTGTCACACTAACATTAGTTATCCAATTTTCATTATTTACTTTCATGTTGTTTTATGATCTAGATATTAATGTAATAACTATGTAAGCAAATGTATTTAATTAGAATTAGAGTCTGGCTGGGCGGAAGAGAAGGCCTACTGGCCTTAGCTCTGCCAGATTAAATAAATAAATTATTATTATTATTATTATTATTATTACTATTATTATTTTCTGCCTTCCACTTTGTTTCCTCATATGATCCATATATCTTACTGTAGTCTATCATCTGATATCTTCCTCTACCCCGAACTCTTCTCTCGTTCACCATTCCTTTCAGTGCATTCTTCAGTAGGTAGTTTCTTTTCAGCCAGTGATCCAACCAATTCATTTTCCTCTTCCTGATCAGTTTCAGCATCATTCTTTCTTCACTCACTCTTTCCAACACAGCTTCATTTCTCATTCTGTCTGTCCACTTCACACGTTCCATTCTTCTCCATATCCACATTTCAAATGCTTCTATTCGCTTCTCTACTTCATCGTAATGTCCATGTTTCTACCCCATACAATGCCACACTCCATACAAAGCACTTCACTAGTCTCTTCCTTACTTCTTTTTCCAGAGGTCCGCAGAAGATGCTCCTTTTTCTATTAAAGCAATCCCTTCGACGCTAAATAATCTCGTAGTTGGTACAGCGTCGTTAAATAACGAAGTAAAAAAAATATGCCATTATATAATAGTACATTTTGCAACGAGCCTATAATGGTAGTAATTAAGACGCGGATATGTTTTTGAAACGAGTGCAAGCGAGTTTCATAATTTTCATACGAGCGTCTTAATTATCATTATAGTCAAGTTTCATACGACTTTTTATGCTCGACCATATTCCTAACTTTAAATTATTCATAAGTATTCATGTTATTCTTATCTGACTGAGGAGCGGAACTGACCTTGTGCAATACCTCGTAAATTGTGAGATGTGCGCAGACGCGAAAGTATTGATTTTTTCCGAGAAACAAATGTCGACATTGACTTTGATATAATCTAGAGAGTAAAATGAACATTAATCTTGTTATAACCTTGAAATTGAATTAGACATTGAAAAACGAGATGACAAATTGAATTTATTTGAATATTATTTACAATTAACGCTAATTATTATAGTAACAGAACTGACTTTATTTCAAATATAAGTGATTTATTGTGCAATTGGTGAAATGAATTTGCGGGAATGTGCTTTGTGAAAGGCTGGAAGATGACGGTGAATTGATGTGAATTTGTGTGTTGTTTTTTTTCGACTGAGTTTAATATTGTACTTGAGATTTCAATTTTATTTTGGATCGATTCTTCAACATAACCTTCTGCGACAGTATTGGATTTCCAGCCTGCGTGACGTTTCAATGTTGTGATGTCTCCGCCAGCGGCTACTAAAATTGTCGCAGAACTCCTGCGAAAACAGTTGTCTTTCGATTGCATATCCGAGAATAATCGATACTTGCGCTTTCATATTGCTACAATGGTGTTTTCTGATTGGTGGAACACCTGAACTTTAATGAATAGGTGTACTTTAATGAGGTCCATTAAAGGGCTGCTACCAGGTGTATGATCACTACGTTTCGGCATGGTCGAGCATAAAATAAATAAAAATAAAGAACTGCACAATATGTATCCAGAAGTAGTAGAGCCTAGAGAAGAAGAGGTTGAAGTTAGTACGTACTACTATTCCTGCACTGTTACTACTACGACTGCTGCTACTACTACTACTGTTTATTACTACCATCATCTCAAATAAGAACAGACTTGTTTTCTGGATTGCATACAACAGGCATTCTTAACCTGGTGCTCTTTTAATAGCTACTATTTGGTGCTGTCTTCATGCGAGTAAAAATGTGCTGCGAGCTTGAATGCTCGATACTTCCTGCTTATACTCGTTCAATAGAAATATAAAAAGGAGGAAAAAAACGATAATAGTTAATCAAACAAAAATACTGTACCCAGAATGTGGTGGTGTCGAATATGAGAAATCTGGCGAAGGAGGAGAATATTATGTTGATTGTGGTAATAGTGATTGGTGAAAACGAAGAATGCAAACACAGCGAAAGCGGTGCTAGCGCTGTGACTGGCCAGGAATGGAACTGCAAAATATGTGCCTTGCAGAATACTCACTGTTCATCCGATCTATTGTTGCTAAGTGCAGTGGCCGTGTAGTTGAACAGCGTCTGGTTCACTTTGATTTCGCTGCAGATTGTGACAGCTGGAAACGGAATCTCCCAGATCCGAGTTGATTTGTCGGAGAAGGACACGATCACTGGAGAGTCGTTCCACTTCTCCCAGACCTTTGCTATGTAACAAAACGACAGGATAATGCAGAATGTGAAGGCGAAAATCCAGAACAACCTGAAACAAGGAACAAATAATTGAATTCTTACCATATAACACTTGTGAAAGTATTCAATGAATTATCAGCACGCTCCATGAAGATACTTGCATATACTGTTATTGTCAGACAGCGGATTTTCGGTTCCGATGCTGAACGTCAACTGGAGAGAGATCATTGATCTGACTGCTACACTCCCTTGTAAGCAAAGGGACGTGACGTTTTGTCACTGTGTAAGGACCGAAAATCCGCCGTCTGATTATCACAAATTATTTTGAACCTTTCATCCCCTAGGTAGTAAAAAGGAGGATATCAATTGCCAATAGAAAGAGGAGCATCTTCTGCGGACCTCTGGAAAAAGAACCAAGGAAGAGGCTATTAAAGTGCTTTGTGTGGAGTGTAGCATTGTCCAGAAACACGGACATTGCGACGAAGTGAAGAGAAGCGACTAGAAGCACTAGAAATGTGGATAAGGAGAAGAATGGAGCGCGTGAAATGGACGGACAGAATAAGAAACGAAACAGTATTGGAGAGAGTGGGTGAAGAAAGAATGATGCTGAAACTGATTAGGAAAATATCAAATAGTTTGTTTAATTTTCAGTCTATCACTTATCAAGGTTCATATCTGTGGTCTCTCATAACGATATATGCCTAAGTTTAAAAATTGGTACAAACTACAAATATGAGTTGATTATTCTGATGCATAAAATTTAGTGGCATAACTAGCCCTCTGTTTGTCCTTTGTGATCTAGTAGCTACCATTCTTATTAGGTGCGAAGGTCGCCGATTCGATCACGGCCAATTGCGATTGATTGTTAAGGAGTGATAATTCTTAGCGTCGTTCCTTCCTAAAGGAATAAATTCTGTTACATCAATTACAATATATTATGTTATGCATCACGAATATTTTCGACTTTTGAAGTAAGTCATCTTCAAATGATGTGATTTGCTGACAAATACAACTGAACGTAGGTGAAAAGATACAATATTAAAAACATACATATAAATCACATATAAAATATTTAACCTTGCTTGCTCATTTTAAATATGGTTATAAATAATAATAATAATTATTATTATTTATTTAATCTGACAGGATTAAGGCCATAAGGCCTTCTCTTCCATCCTACCAGATAGCACATATAAATACAAAAAAGAAATACAAACACTGATGAAAATAATACAACTTAAGTTAAAGCCCTATAGAGGGTCAACAGAGTCAAGAGTACATTATAGAGCTCTCATCGAGCTAATACAACGAAAAGAAAGAAAACAGAGATAGCAATGATGATATTGATAACTGACAATAATAATAATAATAATAATAATAATAATAATAATAATAGTAGCAATAACAATAATAATAATAATAATAATAATAATAATAATAAATACATTACATATTAATTTTCAATTTTACAACAGCATAGTTACAATATTTACTATATGTCATGGGTTAAGGTGAAGTTGCGCAACCTGACATGTGTTCAACAATCAATTCCACGAACTAGAATGTGATTTTTTAATTTAAATTTGAATTTTGATATTGTCCGACAGTCTCTGACGTGGTCAGGGAGAGAATTCCAGAGGCGTGGAATAGATATGCTGAAGGATGATGAATAGAAGGATGTTCTGTGCAGAGGAATAGAGAGAAGGTAGATGTTCCGGGTTCGAGGTAGTGAAAGGTAAACAAAACGAGATGCTAGGTAAGAGGGTGTGGAGGTGTGGATGATTTTAAATAGTAATAAGAGAGAGTTGAAGAATCTTCTTTCTTTAAGTGGACTCCAAGACAACAATTCTAGTGACGGTGTTACATGATCGAATTTTCTCATGGCGTCAAACATAGTATTGAACTAAAAACATTCAGATAAAAACAATCAAATGAATATGGCTGCTATTAGGAGAAGTACATTTAAATGGCCAACAGTGTGCCAGTGTTGAAGAATTAAAATTGTTTAAAACTGAAGGCTTGAGGCTTGTGCACGTATAATGTAATGTTCAACATGATAAAATTCTGTAAGGAGTAGACGTAAGATTCTATTCTAAGTCTCTCGCCGCAATGAGTGGCATTAATATCTGAAAAAAAAAATATAAAAAAGGGGATGTTTTAATAATTTAGATGTAATGGAGTGTTAAAGCATGAAAATGTTTTAAAGTAATATTCACAAGTGATTTCTGCGAAAGATTTTTAGTTTTACATTATATTAAGGAACAAACATTTTATTTTCTTAAACTTGCCATTTGTACAGATTTTATAGGAAAACATTGAGTGTGTCAATACTTTTTGATGCCAGTGTATGGTCTCCCTAACTGCTGGGCTCTCCACTGTAAATGAACTTGATTCAGTCACTGACAGTATATCAGCATTCCGATATTCAGTAGGTCTTAATTAACCTGTAAAGAGTAGGTAGTTAAATACAACCTTGTGAAACCACCTCTTTTGGGCGAGGTATCAGCAATGGCGAAGTTACGACACCCATTTCCATACATTATGTAGGTTACTTTAAAGTTACTGCGTGCGTATTTTTATAGTAATATTTTATAGGCTTATTATAATTTGCATTAATGTGCAATTAGGCGTAACTCATACCGCTGTCATAACTGACATCCTCGTCATCGTTGTCGCTTGATCGAAAATTAATTATTTCGTCATTGGTTTCATCCATTCGCCCGGATTTCTGAAGGTATTTTTCCTCCAATGCGGTGATGTGTCTGCAGTAACCACTCCAATCCTCTGGTATTCTAGTTGAAAGTCCATTAATTATCAAGATTTATAAGTTAAAGTAATGTCTCCCGTCGTATTGTGTCCTCGAATAGGCTATAATGTTTCACCTTAACACAGGCCAATTCAGCTGCAATGAGGTCGCAGTTGTAAAGCATTGATTTTTATGTGTTATTCACTGTGATATAATTATTAGGGGTCAGAATTTAATTATTCACTATAAAGTAGTATTTCTACTTCGTATATATTATATTAACGTAGCCCTCAAACATGTCTGATATGATAAAATGACTTCATCTATATTTGGGTAAGCATGGTGCACATTACAGTTGAAAAAGCATGGTTTACAACGTTACGAAGTTTACTGTAAATCTTCCAATAATATCAAATAATACTTAAGGGGACAAGTACTCACCTATTGAACTGCGCGCCTAGCTCTTCAGACCTGGAATTTAACCGTTGCAGCAGTTATCAAGATACGCTGTGCTTAAATTTATTTGTCTTCTTTAAAGGCTTCTGAGATTGAACATATTATGCATTGCTTCCCACACAACAATTAAGTATCCAGAAACATCTGATAACAGACGCGTGTGGGAACGTGGTTAAATATATACTCGTACAAACTAACAGTACTAATTTATAATGCATATACTTCCGATCCTTACAGCCATAGCCTTTATAAGAGGTTGTAATTTATGTAAAGTATTATTCTTGTATTGTAGACCTACAGTTTTTGTTTTTGTATTATGAGTTCCAAAGAAAAGTTTGAAGAGAAATCATTAATAGATTGTGTGCGTAGTTTTTCTGTTATTTATGACTTTAGAAGACTTCGTACAGGGACAGGATTGTCAAGGAAAATACCAGGAATGTAGTCTATTCTTCTATTGAAAATATTTTTGGCACACCAGTAGAAGAGAACTAGATTCAAATCACCACGTACGTTACCGAAGTTAGGTTTTGTATCTTCTCAAAAGCCACTGCTTGAAATCTTCTATCTTATTGCTAAGAACAAAAAGCCTCATATTATTATTATTATTGAAACTCTAGAAAAGCCTTGTGCACTTCAAATGGTCGAAACTGTTCTTAGAGAGCAACAGAGAAACCTGATTGCTCAAATATCTCTCTCAAATGACATCATCAGATGTAGAATTTTAGAGATGTCATCTGATGTCTTGGCTCAATTTGTGGAAGAACTCGAGAAAGTTTCTCTACCCTTTGCACTTCAATTAGACGAAAGTACGGCTGAAGCTCAATTCAGTCAACTTCTGGCTTTTGTGAAATATGCCACCAATGCATGCATCAAAGAGGACGTTTTGTTCTGTGAACCCTGTTGGCTACCACAAAAGCTGTTGATGTTTACCAGCTAATTGACGAGTTTTTTTTTTTTTACAAAATAAGGTGGATTAGAAAGTAAAATTGGGCTTCATAACTAAAGATGGTGCCGCTTCAATGTTAGGAAAGAAATCTGGTTTTGGTGTCTTGATGCAACGGGGGCTCCACATGTGCCGATAATCCACTGTTTCCTACATCATCATTCTTTAGCATCAAAACCGCTCACTCCAAAGCTTAAATCAGTCAAGGATACCGCTGTTCAAGCAGTGAACTTCATACGGTCTCGAGCTTTGAATCACAGACTCTTCAAGGTATTCTGCCAAGAAGTCGGAGCTGCTCAAGAAGTATTGCTGTACCAAACAGAAATACACTGGTTATCACATGGAAGAGTCTTCACTCGGGTTATAGAACTTGGAAAGGAAATAGCTGAATTTCTGAGAGAAAAGGAAAACATGCTGATTGAAGAATTTGAAGCGAAAGATTTCATTGTGTCATTGCCCTATCTTAGTTATATTCTCACATTTGAACGACCTCAGCATTTCACTTCAAGTATCTAAACTAACTATCCTGAATGCAAATGAGAAAATCACTGTTTTCCAAGAAAAGCTGAATCTGTGGAAGAGACTCGTGGAGAAGGACAATTATGCGAACTTTCCTACCCTGGAAAATTTTCTTTCGGAAGAGGGCGTCCCAGACTAAATCCAAAGTGATATGGTGAGGTATTTGTAAAATATTACAGACTTATTATGATGTACCAAAGTACATATTTCCATTCGGAATTCTGCGTTACCATATGATGAAGGATGGATAGAACAGAGAAAAATTCTCTCCGACGCCGGGACTCGAACCCGGGTTTTCAGCTCTACGTGGTGACGTTTTATCCACCAAGTCACACCGGATTCCAGTTCCGATGCCGGATCGAATCTCCTCAGTTTAAATTTTACCACTCAGTTTTCCTATTGGTGGTCTACCCTCATGTATAATGTCACAGAATATGTGACAGTGGCAAAATGTTCAACGGACTATGTACTGAGGTGCACTCATCACGAGTGACCAAGTGGCCGGGATCCGTCGGGATGAGCGCCGTATTGAATCACTAAGTGATTACTTACGAATATCATATTATTGTGATGTACCGAACTAAATGTGATATTTCCGTGCAGAATTTTTCAATTGTTTTTAAACTGATCCTCAACATGTAGTGATTTGAATACTTTCAATAGCAGAAGAAACACATGTGTCAGTTTACTTCACATGCTTTTGTGGACTTCTGCGCGGGGAAAACTGCATTCATTGGAGCATTTTAAATGTTACAAAATGTTGAAAATTGGCAAATCAAGAAAACTAGTATCAAAGTACAGCATACATGATATATACTAATCCCTATCCTTCCTTTCTATACAGATCTACCACACACATTTTTCTCCTACATAGCAGCACGAAATATGAACTGAATGATTATTTAGAAGGAAGAACAAAGTCTGTCAGAATGACAGCTGAGTGTCATACGATGAAAGAGTAATGGAACGGAGAAAAATTCTCTCCGGCGCCGGGATTTGAACCCGGGTTTTCAGCTCTACGTGCTGATGCTTTATCCATTAAGCCACACCGGATACCACCCCGGCGTCGGACAGAATCGTCTCAGATTAAGTTCCAACTCTTGGGTTCCCTCTAGTGGCCGCCCTCTGCACTACGTCATAGATGTCTATGAACGTAGGACCGAAGCCCACACATGTGCTGAGGTGCACTCGTTATGAGTGACTAGTTGGCCGGGATCCGACGGAATAAGCGCCGTCTTAAATCACGAAGTGATTTACGCATATCATATATGACGTAGTGCAGAGGGCTGCCAATAGAGGGAACCCAAGAGTTGGAACTTAATCTGAGACGATTCTGTCCGACGCCGGGGTGGTATCCGGTGTGGCTTAGTGGATAAAGCATCAGCACGTAGATCTGAAAACCCGGGTTCAAATCCCGGCGCCGGAGAGAATTTTTCTCCGTTCCATTACTCTTTCATCGTATGATGACGCAGAATATCTGCATGGAAATATCATATGTACTTCGGTACATTAAAATAATATAGCTGAGTATCAGCTTAAATGGCTGCAGTTCTACGCACGCGCTGGTCTTTTTAAATTGTCACAGGGCGAAAATAAGCACAGATTTAGAACACTGACACATTATTTTATTTTTTTAGAGTTAAAAACAAAGTTTCCATTTTTAATTGTTTTTTTTTTCATTATTTTCATAGCCTTAAGCACAGCCATGGCTGAAAATGCAGTTTCACAAAGATATGTGGTGAGTAAAACAAAGAAGAAATCTGATTGCTATATCATGTAAGTTTGGATAAAGACGATCTGGATCTGTGCTTTTCGACACTATCATGAAAATTATTCTTCTAAGAATATTTCCGCTATAAAATATTTATTCGTAAAAATGCTCAGAAAAGTAAAATGATGATTTTCAGGAGTATATCTCGGGTCGCTGTCCTGCGGTTGAGAGACATTGCTTTATACGAACATTGAGCATCGGCAGTCGTTTAAATTATTTAACTCGACACACAATTTACTCATTATACCCTACCACAAGACATCTTTATATTCTTCATCCTATACAGTTTCAGTTGCTAGAAATTGGAACTCGCTTCCGAGTAATATAAGGGGTTGTTGGACAATAACTTCATTTAGGTCAAAATTACATAAATTCTTACTTAACAGATGAATTGCTGATTAATATTTGTTACTTATAATGAAACTAACATCTGTCCATTCTTCTTCTTCTTCTTCTTCTTCTTCTTCTTCTTATTATTATTATTATTATTATTATTATTATTATTATTATTATTATCATTAATTTCTCTAAATAGATTTACAAAATCTCTAATGGCAATTACATTAATATTCTCATTATAGAAATATAAATATATATATTCTCCCTGTAACATAGTCCTAGTAAGCTTATATTAAATTAATTTTCATCATTTTACTAGCTATCTCAAATAATAAATTAATTATAATTCATTGAATTAAATTAGCTCATAAATTAAGTTACTACTTTACCTTATAGATTTATCTAAATTTAAGTAAATGTGTAGTGAAGAATATTGCTGGAGAACCTTTTAAGTGTAGTGTAAATATTTGTAATTTAAATTTATGTATTGTATTGATTAAGGCTGGTTGAGTGGAATAGAAGGCCTTATGGCCTTAACTCTGCCAGCGAAAATAAAACATTATTAAAACAGCTAGTCGAATGGAAGAGAAAATACGAAAAGCCATGCCGTTTGAAGCAACGTGATACCAATCACGTGAAGAGCATGTACAAAACGTTACGTAACGTCACGTGTTGGTATAAAATATCACTAGTTTACTGTCTGTGCACTTGTTGCATCAGGTTTTTCTCTAAATATAGCGTGACTAATAAAAACTAGTCGGCAGGTAATTTATTACACACTCCTGGGAAATCATGCCAAGTTCTTACTATGCAATTCTCAAGTGGATATGACAGCCGTGTTATTCCAGATGCAGTTCTATTATTATCGTATTAATCTAAGCGTTGCGCAAGGTTTGTTTAAACTTGTTATTTTTGCTTTCTAATTACACAAAGAATTGTGATGCTCAAAAAATGTCTATTTTGAGATGATCGCGGAAATGCATTTTTTAACATGCCTGACTCCGAAATAGTTGTTTTTGGCATGCCGCATATCTGTCTATATGCAACAGCGGTGACCAAAACTCTAACGGCAGTGATTACCAAAGCTCGGAACTTGGGGACTTGTGTGTCGTGCGCTTGAGTAAGGTTACAGGTACAACGTACACAAAGCTCAAGATGCAAGTGCTCAGGGACAGTCGTGTGTACTAAGAAAGTGGTCACATCGAATGGCAGGAAGACGGACGAGGAAACTGTGTCATTTCGAATCCAGTGACATTAAGAGAATTACAGGAAAACGGTCTGTTTGAAGAATTAGAAAATACGTATTATTCGAATGGGTATTACAGAAGTTTAAAAATACATTTTTTAAACTTTAGGTACAGAATTCATCGAGGAATTCGGAGGAGATACCTTATTTGTTTTCGAATGGAGAGTTTATATTTTGTAAGTTGTGCTACACATAAATTAGAGGCATTCATTGAAAAACAAGTCCCTTAAATTAGTGGAAAATCTGTTCATAGCCATGGATAAAGTCGTAGAGGAGCCTGCCCTAATAGTGACACACAAATTGAAAATTATTTTCGAGAAAAATTTAGGATATAGGCCTACTTATTTTTCTCAGATACGAGATCAGCTAGCAAGTGCTGAAAATCGACCAGAAAACAGTGACAGTGAAAACATTCAGTGTTTTAAATTTGCTCTCGTCACTTCATATGATGTGGAAATAAATTTTTCTCGTTTCGTATCATATGAAGAAGTTATGGGTTCGGAAATATGTACAGAGGAGAACAGTAAAGTTGATATATTTCTCATGTTTATTTTTATTATATATTATATGCTAAAAATTACGTGTTTCAACCCACCGTACTACTAGCAATATGTTGTTCCATCAGACCTGACAGTACCTCCGTGCTGGAAGCGGGAGTTTGTTGATATTGGAGTCCGGTCGCTTAACCACGTGTAAAGACACAAGTCCCCAAGTTCCGAGCTTTGGTGATTACACGCGAGATACAGTCTAAGACAGTGACGTCAAAGCAAGCGCATTTTTCTGACCTTGACGTCGTGCGCGGGCATTAAGCGCTAGGTATGCTAGGAGGAATAAGCAGCCTGTTGGATTAAGAAAACAGTGGTGCACAAACTTCAAACGGAACGTGAAATTTTATGTCGTTGTTTTTATATGGCTTCTTTCTGTTTGTTATTTGCTATATTGTCTGTAAAACAAAAGTACTAACAGCTTAGCCTAATATTGCAGTTGTGTTTTAAATGTTAATAACATAATAAAGAGTAAAGAAGGAATATTCACACAAATTCCGTAATAACTACAACTATACTATACTAAGGGTGGAATTCATAGTCGTCACTTAAAAAATGAGTGAACCCTTAAGTAATAAGTGTTTGCTTATAATAAGGGAACCCTTAAGTCAATTCCGAATTCGTAGACAACACTTATTTTCACGTAATGAGTGCTCACTTACAGCTGCCGGACATGACGTCAGAACAAAAGCTGACTCTCATTGAACTAATCGAAAGCAGCTCTACATGTGGAGTTGCTATAACAACGAGTTATCAATATTATTGTACTGAATAAGTTATATACAGCAATAGTTTCATGATATGTTAAATTCTAGTTGCATGTTAGTTATAGTTATAATCAGATATCCTACTAATTGGAACACATGTTCTGTAGTAGTGAATTTCTTAAATAAATTAAGCCCATTAGGCCTACTGGATAATACTGTATATTGAATTTATTAACATAATGTTATATTTACTCTGTAATTTGCCAATTATAGCTACATTTTACATTTTTGGCTATGATATTATCTATACTTAACCCCTTTTTATTTATTTTTATTTGGTATTTCTCATTTATATCTAGATCTGCGTCTTTTATTTAGGTAGTATCTACTTGTTTTTTTTAATTTTTAATTTGTAATTACACTTGTATCTGCTTTATCTCTTCTTTTCATGTCATAATTATGCAATTCTATGTTTTTTAACAAATATCTGTACTGTCTTTTGTAATTGGGGCTTTGCCCTGTTATAGACATAAATAAGTAAATAAATAAATAAATAAATATCGGTAGGTAACTAAGTAAATAAATAAATCAATAAATTAGTAAATAAGTAAGTACCGGTAAGTAAATAAGTAAATAAATCAATAAATAAGTAAATAAGTAAGTACCGGTAAGTAAGTAAATAAATAAATCAATAAATTAAGTAAGTAAGTACCGGTAAGTAAGTAAGTAAATAAATAAATCGATAAATAAGTAAATAAGTAAGTACCGGTAAGTAAATAAATAAATAACGATCAATTTGGCTAGAGCAACAACTTCGAATTGATCTGAAAACGATATCGCTTCTTAAAATTCAGTTCACTATACATTTCCAGACGATTCTTCATATCTCTAATATACCTTTTTGGGACACGTATATTTTCCTCATTTCGTTCAACAAACTCCACAAAATCCTCAAAATCATTCTCAGTATCCATTTTGAAAATGAGTGGTCACTTAAGGGTACAGATCAGCTCACTTAAGTAATCACTCATTATGTGAATGAGGGACAACTATGAATTAGAAATGAGTATAAGTAACCACTTAAGGGTTCACTCATTTATAAGTGACGACTATAAATTCCGCCCTAAGTGAATTAAACACATCATTCATAAAGAAAGTGTTATCCCAAAAAAAGACACTGAATATGACATGATAAGTTGAAATTGATATTGATGCTATCTTTAGCCTTATAAAAGTAATAAAAATAATATTATAGTACAAAGCAAAGTTGTCTTTTATATGTTTTAACTATAACTAATATTACATAATAAAACTCTTATCGCATTATGCTTTTAGGTGATATTGGTGCGCAACTTTCTGTTATCAGAATATTAAATTATCTCGAAATCTGCTGAAGCTATAGAGCTGACTTTTTACCAACACATAGGCACATATCTTTTGTTTGTGATGTAACAGTATTTGCTTTGTTAATTCATTTCCTTCATTTCACTATTGTCATCAAGATCCAATAAAGAAATATATACAAATTTTCTTGCTTTTTAAAAATATTCCTCAATGAACACAATCAGAAATTTCCTGAATTCTCTTCTGAATATTTAGTCGAGAAATGTGCAGTTTTTCAAAATTAATCAACAACTTTCATTGGACAAATTATTTTAGTCATCTTGATCATTAGTCGACCTGATTGGCGAGTTGGCATAGCGCTGGCCTTCTATGCCCAAGGTTGCGGGTTCGAACCCGGGTCAGGTCGATGGTATTTAAGTATGCTTAAATGCGATAGGCTCATGTCAGTAGATTTACTGGCATGTAAAAGAAGTCCTGCGGGACAAAATTCCGGCACATCCGGCGACGCTGATATAACTTCTGCAGTTGCGAGCGTCGTTAAATAGAACATAACATCTTGATCATTACGCTTTTATAAAACTCTCCTTCGTTGGAAGGCTTAAGAGAACAAGCTATTTCGTTCGCCAATAGATAGCTGGCTTCCTTACATTTATTTATGTCATCTTTCTCTTCATGACGATGATTGAAGGCTGATTTCAGTCCTTGGAGTTTAATAGCTCACTTTATTACTACACTAGCACGTAATATTCAATCCGTTTCTCTATATTATTGTTATTATTATTATTATTATTATTATTATTATTATTACTGCTGTTACTGATGCAGCTATCAGTATTATTATTACTATTATTATTACTATTACTATTATTATTACTATTATTCAAAAAATTTCAAATATCTTGGAGCAACAGTAACAAATATAAATGACACTCGGGAGAAAATTAAACGCAGAATAAATATGGGAAATGCGTGTTATTATTCGGTTGAGAAGCTCTTATCATCCAGTCTGCTGTCCAAAAATCTGGAAGTTAGAATTTATAAAACAGTTATATTACCGGTTCTTTTGTATGGTTGTGAAACGTGGACTCTCACTCTGAGAGAGGAACATAGGTTAAGGGTGTTTGAGAATAAGGTGCTTAGGAAAATATTTGGGGCTAAGCGGGATGAAGTTACAGGAGAATGGAGAAAGTTACACAACACAGAACTGCACGCATTGTATTCTTCACCTGACATAATTAGGAACATTAAATCCAGACGTTTGAGATGGGCAGGGCATGTAGCACGTATGGGCGAATCCAGAAATGCATATAGAGTGTTAGTTGGGAGACCGGAGGAAAAAAGACCTTTAGGGAGGCCGAGACGTAGATGGGAGGATAATATTAAAATGGATTTGAGGGATGTGGGGTATGATGATAGAGACTGGATTAATCTTGCACAGGATAGGGACCAATGGCGGGCTTATGTGAAGGCGGCAATGAACCTTCGGGTTCCTTAAAAGCCAATTGTAAGTAAGTATTATTATTATTATTATTATTATTATTATTATTATTATTATTATTATTAGTAGTAGTAGTAGTAGTAGTAGTAGTAGTAGTAGTACTTACTTACTTACTTACTTACTTACTTACTTACTTACTTACTTACTTACTTACTTACTTACTGGCTTTTAAGGAACCCTGAGGTTCATTGCCGCCTTCACATAAGCCCGCCATTGGTCCCTATCCTGAGCAAGATTAATCCAGTCTCTATCATCATATCCCACCTCCCTCAAATCCATTTTAATATTACCTTCCCATCTACGTCTCGGCCTCCCAACTAACACTCTATTATGCATTTCACAATATTACCAATCTTTATCCTATAGCTAAGACCATTTCTCTCAATTTTTTTTCACTACATAATGCGCAAAATAAAACCTTCCCACGCTTGATCCAGGGAAAATGTAGGCACTGTTTTCTTCGGTAATCGCTTTTGATTTACAACAGTAGAAGGTTGACTGAAATTACGTGAGTGAAACCTGTTTCTGACTAATGCTCTGTTTCTGGGAAGGATGCACTTAAAATTTTACAATTCTTAGTAAAAAAAAACTGGTCTTTATCTGAAATGAACACGCACAGAATCGTTGGCCAATATTTTTAGTTATTCTTTTGTATTACGTGCAATCAATTTAAAAATGAGAGAATAACTTGGTATTGATGAAAAACGTTTCGGCTCCACATCCACATTATTAAGAACAGAATTATTTGTGCTCTTAGTTTGTATTCTCTTCGTTAAATTCAATCCAATACGGAAACTTCCTCTAATAGTATTAAAAATTACAATGCTCGTCCGCATAGCGACGTGTAAATCACGTGATTTTAAAAGCTTTGCTGCTCTCTAACAAAGATTATAACCCCCTCCCACCGATTCTTCGTTACATATAAAACTCGAATAGCGGTGTTCTTTTGTACCGGTTGTTCAATACGTACATGTTAATATTCATTTATTAAAAATAATTAAATTCGACATAATTTGAAATAAAATATTGTACGTTGCTTTCAACCGTTGGTAACGTAAAAATGTGAAATAATTTTTTATCAATTGCAACTATTCTTCTAACTAATAATAAAATTATTTATTTCATACTATGTCTCATTTCACTACTTTATGATCTTACAAAATTATATCACAGTCTACTATATACAGTCACGAAGCTTGAGTTTTGAGGGTGCTAGAAACAATAGACTGTGACGGTTCTATTTTGCATTGCCTGTAATGAGGCGTTATTAGCGATCCTAGTGGTAAGCAACTATCTAATGTTTGCACATTTACTATATATTGAGCTTCGCGACTGTATATACTAGACTGTGATTATATCTCTACTCGTCCGTAAAACCTCACTTTCAATCCTTGTAACGTAAATAACTGTTACTTAATAGTAATATTCAATACATATGATATTTTGTGAAACAAAAGTACAGGGACATCATTTTATTTTTACTTCAATTTTTATTGTACCTGAGTTTTTGAATGTACTTCACTCACACCCCTTCAACTAAGGAAGTTCCAACTCCACACAGAACCAAGACCGCAGATAGTAAGTAGTACTGAGTTACTGAGTATAGTATGTTCCAGAAATATGTTCGCGTTTTCCAGTGACGAAAGAGCTTTCAATATTGAATCATATTTTCGCACAGGTACTGTCCGTTTGCCTGCGTCGCATCCCGATTTCCCCCACCTGCTTCTGCGCCCCTCTGTAATAGCTGGGCTGTCTTAGCTCTTTTCTGAAAACATTAATTTCTCTTAGGAATTGGAAGTTTACGAAATATTATACAGCTGTTTAATTTAACTTAAATAAAAGGGCCTAGTTAAGTAATTAACTGTCACGTGATTTCCTCCCTTTCTACAATCCTGCGGCATAACCACTTGGACGGACAGTAGATAGCATGTCTGAGTAATTTTATATTTTCGGGTGGGGCAGAAGTGAAGATTGAATTTACAGTACGTAGAGTAGGTACAGAATTATTTCAACATGAGTTACTAGTACGAAGGACGAAACTGGCAATTGGAATTAGATGCAATAGTCTATAGTGCGATAATATGCACAAAAGAACTGAAGCCTGTATCGAAATGAACGGCCACCATTTTCAAAATTGTGTTTAAATATTCATATTATGATTATTTTTCAATTTAACTTCTTTCTCTATATTGTACGCTAATGTGCTGTAGACAGTATAATATACACTGCATAATGAATACGTTCGCATGGATAACTCACTTCGTGAGTAAAAACACTTATTCTTAATACAGTACTGTACTTTGATTAAAGAAAAACCTAATGAAAATTATCAAACTCAAAATCGCGATATTTCCTAGTTTACATAAATGGATGAACTACTTTTCTTCCTTCCTATACCTAGTAGAGTGATTTGTGTTTTACGCCAGTATCATCGAACTCCAGTCTTGGAGGGGGGAGCAAGCGGTGTTTCCGGTTCTCTAAAGGTATAGACAGGTTAATATTAAAAATGTTAGTAAAAATAAAATGATGTCCCTGTATAACGTTATTCTGTACAGCAATTTGTATTTCTACCTTCTAAATTGTTACTCCCTATTTTTGCGAACTAGACCTCAGGAAGACCAAGAATTGCTGTAATAATATTTTCTTCTTATAATTAGGGTTAAGGACACAAACTGGTATTAATGATTCCCTTGTTCCACTTCTTCTGTTTACTTTAGTGTTAAGAACACAACAGGAATGATTTAGAACCAGGATTTGGAGGTCAGGGGAATCGAATATGTCGCATTAATTAATGTGCTTAAAGTTGAATACAATCTCAACGTATTTCCTATGATATCTCCACAGTCTATAGTGAGGATCACGTAAGTGTAGTTCCTAAAAGTCTAATTTGGCCGTCTCTTCAGTGTTGCCAACTAATACCAGATATCACCAAAGAGGGTAAAATCACAATGCTGTACGTACTGAAACAATAATGTGTTATTATATATTGTTATAATAATAATATATTATTATTATTATTATTATTATTATTATTATTATTATTATTATTATTATTAACAATAACAATGTATTGCTTATATTTATCACATCTCATCTCTATGTTGCGAGGTGTTTCCTAAATGATTCAATAATTTATGAAATACGTTTTCCTCCTGAAATTCTCGCATATTATATTAGTCATTAGGACTACTACAGGGACATCATTTTATTTTTACTAACATTTTTAATATTAACCTGGCTATACCTCTGGATCAACGCCGTTTGCTACTCCCTTCCACGACTGGAGTTCGATGATACTGGCGTAATATACAAACAAATCACTTTACTAGGTATAGGAGGGAAGAAAAGTAGTTCATCCATTTACGTAAACTAGGAAATATCACACTTTTGAGTTTGATCATTTTCATTAGGTTTTTGTTTAATAAAAATTCAGTACAGCATTAACAATGAGTGTTTTTACTCACGAACTGAGCTGTCCATGTGAACGTATTCATTATGCAGTGAATATTATACTGTCTACAGCACATTAGCGTACAATATAGAAAATGAAGTGAAATTGAAAAATAATTATAATATGGATATTTAAACACATTTTTGAAAATGGTGGTTGTTCATTTCGATACAGGCTTCAGTTCTAATGTGCATATTATCGTATTATAGACTATTGTACCTAATCCCAATTACCAGTTTCGTCCTTCGTACTAGTAACTCATGTTGAAATAATTCTGTACCTACTCTACAAAAGAGTCCCTTACGTACTGTAAATTCAATCTTCACTTCTGCCCGATCCGAAAAGATTCAGACATACTATCTACTGTTCGTCCAAGTGATTATGTCGTAGGGTCGTAGAAAGGGAGGGGGGGAATAATGTGACAGTTAATTACTTAACGAGGCCCTTTTAGTTAAGTTATTTTAAACAGTTGTATAATATAACGTAGACGTCCAATTCCTAACAGAAATTAATGTTCTCAGAAAAGAGCTAAGACAGCCCAGTCAGTGGCTGGCGAATAAAAGCTGGTGGGGGAAACCGGGATACGACGTAGGCAAATGGACGACAGTACCTGTGCGAAAATTATTCAATATTGAAAGCTCTTTCGTCACTGGAAAACGCGAACATATTTCTGGAACGTACTGTTCACTATGACCGTAAGGCTACTATGACTGTATATGCGGTCTTGGATCTGTGTGGAGGACGATTGAACTTCATTAGTAGAAGGGGTGGGAGTGAAGTACATTCAAAAACTCAGGTACAATTTAAATTGAAGTAAAAATAAAATGATGTCCCTGTACAATCTAATATTAAAATGTATTTTGTCTGACATGAATTTCAACGCTTAGACTAAAGAGTTAATGATTCATGAGACCTAACCTAAAAATGTATTTCCTTACTTGCATTTTCATCAGTTTCCTATACTGCAAACCGAAATCATTGCTGCCAACATAACAGTTAGAAAATGACTACCAGTTGTAGTATTTGTCAGTACCCGAAATTCGAAACGAAGTTGGTAAAAGAAAATTTAACCTCAGAGCTAGAAAATCACTATAATTCACTAGCATATGTAGTAACGGGGAAAATGGTTAGGTTTTACACTTAGGGTATTAAGTAAGCTGATCCTGACAATAGTATATACAGTCGCGAAGCTCAATACTTAGGGAAAATGGCTTAGATAGTTACTAACTACTAGGATCGCGACTATCGCCTCATCACAGACAATACGAAATAGTACCGGCACAGTCTATTGTTCCTAGTACCCTCAACAACTCAAGCTTCGTGACTGTATATACTAGACTGTGATATCTCCGTGAAATCTCTCCGCCAAAATTTCATGTCAAGGAAATCGTTTGCTGTTATATATAACAGTGACATTGAACTAGTTTAATTATGACGTAATGATGAAAGGTGTCTCTGAGCCACGTGATGTTGTTTTATATCTACATTACTGCAACCAGTCTTCAGTGAATCTATTAATTCTAATTCTTTTAATAAGTAGTTTATATACTTTTGTTGTTTCCATTGTCTCAAGTTATGCAAAACACTACCCATGTTTATACATGCAGTTATTTATCAAGGACGTTTAATTTTCTTTGAACTGTTTTATTCTTTGCAGATCCGATATTGAAACATTTTCTTAAATGTTATGCTCGAGTCCTAATTCTGAACTAGGCCTTGGCTCTGTCAACTAAACCCATGAATTTGAGACACACAGGTGCACTTTTAACATTAGGACTATATGTAGGGTCATCAGATTCACATCGATAGAAAAGAAGACACAAAGCTTCAAAAAGGAGGATATTGTTCGAAAAAAGAGGACAGAAAATATGTACTTAGATTTAGGCTTAGGCCTATATTATACTTTAAATTACGTCAATATCTATTTTCTTCAGTTTCTTGTCTATGCGGATGACGTGAATATGTTGGGAGAAAATCCACAAACGATTAGGGAAAACGCGGAAATTCTACTTGAAGCAAGTAAAACAATAGTGTTGGAAGTAAATCCCGAAAAGACAAAGTATATTATGATAATGTCTCGTAACGAAAATATTGTACGAAATGGAACTATAAAAATTGGAGATTTATCCTTCGAAGAGGTGGAAAAATTCAAATATCTTGGAGCAACAGTAACAAAATACAAATTACACTCGAGAAGAAATTAAACGCAGAATAAATAGGGGAAATATCTGTTATTATTCGGTTGAGAAGCTTTTGTCACCTAGTCTGCCCTCAGAAAAGCTGAAAGCTAGAATTTATAAAACAATAAATATTATGGATTGTTCTGTATGATTGTGAAACTTGGACTCTCACTTTGAGAGAGGTACAAAGATTAAGGATGTTTGAGAATAAGGTTCTTAGGAAAATATTTGGGACTAAGAGGGATGAAGTTACAGGAGAATGGAGAAAGTTACACAACGCAGAGCTGCACGCATTGTATTCTTCACCCGAGATAATTAGGAACATTAAATCCAGACGTCTGAGATGGGCAGAGCATGTAGCACGTATGGGCGAATCCAGAAATGCATATATAGTGTTAGTTGGGAGGCCGGAGGGAAAAAGACCTTTGGGGAGGCCGAGACGTAGATGGGAGGATAATATTAAAAAAGGATTTGAGGGAGGTGGGATATGATGGTAGAGACTGGATTAATCTTGCACAGGATAGGGACCAATGGCGGGCTTATGTGAGGGTGGCAATGAACCTCCGGGTTCCTTAAAAGCCAGTCAATAAGTAAATAAGTAAATATATATTTTCTTACAAAATATTTACAGTACAGAATTAGGCTTATATCATGCTTAAAAGTATGTTAATATTAGAAAAATAATGTTGATAAAATTTAAAAATAATGCTTTTACAGTTAGCTTCATAGGGAAAGTCAAAGGAATTATAATTATTGAAGAGGACAGAAAATATCTACTCTATTTATATTTAGGCTTAGGCCTATATTATACTTAAAATTATGCCAATATGTATTTTATTACAATATACTTATGATGAACTTATTAATATAAAATGATTTTACAGTTAACTACATATGAAAACCAAATAAACATAATTATGAAAATAGATAAAAAGACCGCACAATATGTGAATTTAATATTACTTTGTATGGAAAGAGAGTTATCGTTGGCAAAGAGTATATTCTGTCGATGCTGCTGCCACCTATGGGAAAATTATTTGTAAAAGGCGTCAAATCAGATAATTTCAAAATATCAGACATACAAGTTACGGAAAGGAGGACATTTGTTGATTTTTAAAAATCCGTCCAGATCCCGGACAAAGGCCTAAAAAGGAGGACACGTCCGGACAAAAGAGGACGTCTGGTCACCCTAACTATATGTAATATCTGTCGATCGTTAGTAAACAAATAGCCGTAAGTGTTGGAATTAGATTCACTAGAAGTATAAATATTGCAATTAATTTATTAAGGCCCAATTGTATACCTATGTATGTTTAACGAATTTATGACATAGATTAATAATTATGTTTTAATCAATTTGAGTATTCTCTTGGTAAATATTTTGTTATTCAATAAATTCTAATTCGGATTTGACTTGATAAAGTTATTACACAATCTTGGGCGAATATTTGAGCTATGCCTTACACTTGCTTCGGTCTTGCATTTCGGACGGCATAAAATCCTAAATCAGGTATGCTCATTCTCTGACTCCCGATTACGTTCTGTAATCACAACCTTCGAATGTAGAGCGTGCTGTTCCTCGTTCGAAGCTCGACGGATGACTGAGGAAGGCAGTTCAAGTACTTAGTAAACGCACGAAGAGTGCGGGACAATGACACAGTCAAAACCTCTGTAAGCAAACGATCATTCCGTGCAGTGTGGGAGGAAGACTATTTTTGTTGTGAAAACGTTAACTGTTTACTATGTTGTAAGGTATTGTCAGGAATACTACTGATCGACATAAAACATCATACGCTTTGCCATCCAGAACATGCCGAAATGACAGGGAAGCTGTTTTTTGTAATATGTATTCATACTGTATATCAACATTATTATTATTATTATTATTATTATTATTATTATTATCGTTGTTGTTGTTTTGTGGTGATTTTATTCCAACAGAAATACATGTTATGATAAAATAATTTTTCAGGGGTGCAACGTGCACTATAGTTTCAAGAGTTGAAAGCACTTCATGATAGGCCAAACATTGAAGAGAGTCGAACAATTCAGAGTCTATATTTAGGAGCAAGTTGTCTAGTATGTTGGAAATTAGCTAAGGCACTAAAAACCCTTCGCGGAAATCTATTCTGCCTGAACAAAATATAGTTAATTACATCTCTGTACTGGAACAGCTCAAATGTGAATTCACAAAACATAGATTTAATGATTTTAGACGTATGGAAAGTGATATTAATCTTTTTGTTAATCCTGTCGTAGTAAATTTAGTACAATCTGTGAGAGTGCAGTTCCAGGACGAGTTAATTGATTTACAAAGTCACGTAGAATTCAGGACTAAATGCGGAGAATATGACTTGCCAAGCATAGAAGTATTCAAAAATGAAGAAAACGCAATATCCCAAGAGGAGCTTATTCGCTGCCACTCGAAATACAGTATGTGCGCAAACAATTACTTTCGAGAATAAAGGTTGCTTAATCCAAAAATCCAAACATAGATCCCGATTAATCTTTTGTGCATTGCAGTAAATTCGTTGGAAATAGATTTCCGATTACTTGCAGAAAAGAATAGGCCTAAGCTTACACATGTTGAATGTGGAATATGAAAATAACATTATCTATGATCGTATAATAGTATCATAACTGTATAAAATATAATAAATAATGTAATAACTGAATATTTCCTCTTTTAAATTCAGTTTATTATCAATATTTGTAAGACAGTCAGAGCGATGTCACGGGCGGTGCTGCAATGTAGTTGCGGAGCCCAGTCCGTACACTGTGTGTGTTATGCAGTGCAGCATCATCCGTGTAATCGGCGCTTTTACAATTTTGAGCATACCTGTCCTAAATCTTCTTGCATTATATCGTCCATCCATGACCGTCCGATATAAAATGATTACGATGTTTGTGGAAATAATTTAGTAAAGTATATTTGTGCATTTGTTTTATGTCCAACACATCAAATTCTTATAGGCCTATGCGAGATGTGTTGGGTAATCAAGCTTTCTTTTCAAACATATTTTAATTACTCTTTTTTTATATATAAAACTAAACTATCGAGTGGATTGGAGAGGGACATAGCTCTGAGCCAAGTGTATAAAACATGGTCTTTATCTGCAGTGTGCTGTGTGGTGATGTAATCTGCCGCTGGACTCCAACCGAGAAGCACACCTTGCTTCTTGTAAGCATCAGGCTAGGGCTCCACTAGCTGTATTTGACGGCTGCTGTGAGCTGCAGTCTACTGCCTGAAAATGGAATATACGCAAAACAAGTGTAGGTGGCTATATGGGCAGTATTTCACTGCGCCTAACAGAATTTCGGCGGCAGTACCAAGGTCTACCGCCAGGGGAATAGAACATGTTCCATTTTCGTGCCGTTATCTGTCGCCGAAGCCTGGCTGCACTGGCCGTGGTAGTCCTCCTTTTCCAATTATCCATGAGGCGAAGCATCCCTTATGTATGAGCATTATTACTTGATATGCTCACTTACTTACAAATGCCTTTTAAGGAACCCGCAGGTTCATTGCCGCCCTCACATAAGTCCACCATCGGTCCCTATCCTGTGCAAGATTAATCCAGTCTCTATCATCATATCCCACCTCCCTCAAATACATTTTAATATTATCCTTCCATCTACGTCTCGGCCTCCACAAAGGTCTTTTTCCTTCCGGTCTCCCAACTAACACTCTATATGCATTTCTGGATTCTCCCACACGTGCTACCTGCCCTGCCCATCTCAAACGTCTGGATTTAATGTTCCTAATTATGTCAGGTGAAGAATACAATGCGTGCAGTTCTGCGTTGTGTAACTTTCTCCGTTCTCCTGTAATTTCATCCCTCTTAGCCCCAAATATTTTCCTAAGAACCTTATTCTCAAACACCCTTAATATCCGTTCTTCTCTCAAAGTGAGAGTCGAAGATTCACAACCATACAGAACAATTACTTCGTATGCCTAGAACAAAATTCCGACATCCGGTAGAACTAAACAAATTTAGCTGGATATTCCCTAAGTTTGTGATGCATTGCAGCATACGTGCCTTCGTGTTTTTCTGTTGCTTAATATTGGATGTATCCACCATTTTCTTTGATGCAATCTTCGACGACAGCGAGCCAATAGCAAACATACAATCACCTTGATAAATACTTGTAGTGTGCTCATTTTCACTGCAGTTTTTGCTTGATCTTGTAGTACACAAAGAACATCACAACGCTGTTTTCAGCTGAACAACAGGAGTGGAGCCGGGCCAGAGCACAGCGGAGCGGTGAACTACAGCTTTCACATGTAGAAAATTTACAGCAAGTGGAGCCACCTTCTTGCAGTAAAAATCTAGGCAGTAGAATGCAGCTCACAGCAGCCGTCAAATACAGCTAGTGGAGCCCTAGCCTCATTGTGGCGACGCTAACGAGTTAGGAGCAGGGAGGCAAATGAAAACATTGTTTGATTTGTGTATAAGATGCAAAAATAAGACATGGTGACATAATAATTATATGTATACTAAACAAATGAATTGAAAATCCAGGCGTAGAACTAGATGACTGCAGCTTGCCAAAAAGGCAGGAGAAATTCGGACTTTTGACAAAAAATCAGTAGAGCAGTAGATTCAATGGAAAAACAGGAAATCTCCTGCTAAATCAGTAGGTATGGCAACACTGCACTCCACCGCAAGAGCGGCACCACTGTCTCTGTTGTTACGCACGCTATATGAAAACGGAAGTTACTTTATGGATAGCCCTCGTATATAGGTACTATTATTATTATTATTATTATTATTATTATTATTAGTATTATTATTATTATTATTCAGAATCACATAGGCTAATTCGCGAAGATTAGTGATTTTCACGATCTCCATAAATACCTGCCTGAGCATAAATAATCAATATGACTGTTCCAACGTAAATTTTGTTCAATGAATTGCTATTTCGATTGCATCCTCCATTTACACCCTTTCCTCCTCGTCGTCTGTCCACTTCTATTACTAGAACTATTACCACAGAGTTACAGAAATACAGTAAGGAGTGATAATACCTTTCTGACATGGGCCTATTCTGTTCGCCCACGTATTGCAGACCATGGAGGCTGGTGTTGCGGCAGTACTCCATCCAGTATTCCTTACTCGTCTGCATATATGCCGGGCTGGGTTGCAGAGATAGCCTTCTTTTCTTTCCCTTATGTCCTTTCGAGCCACTTGCCGCTCCATCATGTCCTCCGCTGCTCCCTGACCTATATCTGGAAATAGAATCGACACTAACTTATGCGACAGAACAAAGAATACGAAATAGCCTACTTCCTTGCTTTAAAAGAAATTAAAATGTATTGTACAGTGAAACCTGTCTAAAGCGGCTATCTGAAATTACCTTGTAAAATGGCCGTTTTATGAGGTGGCCGCTTGATTAAGGTTGCGGTTTTTTATGAATCAGCATGAAAATACTGAATTTCATTGACTTTTTAGTACTGTGCGCGTACAACAATCGTGCATATTGTCAGCCTCTTCCATCCTTGCAACTAGCCTTTTCAAAACTCGTTTGCGGTACCTCAATTTAAATGACTAGATAATACTGTGATTAGGGGACTGGAGGTGTGATGTCGTATTTGGGGAAAGAAACACCAAAATCAGCGATCACATTGCGATTTTGTCATTTAATCTTGGAATTGAAATCGCATAGCTAATTCTCAAACAATTGATGGCAGTCCACTTCACCCCCAATAAGCCCATGTCAACATTTTTCAAACATCTCGGTTTCAATGATTTCCCTTTCATTAAGAGTGGTTCTTTTTCTCCTGCAGCATTACAAAAAAAGAGCTGGGTTATTCTGTCTTTTGCCAACTTCCTACCTTTACACTCTTTTTTTTTTTAAACAAAGTTTTGTTAGGGAGGGCTCTGGAAAAAAAAACCTGTTTCGTCAACATTGTAAATGTCTCTGAGTTCATATTCCGCAAGAATTGAAGGCAGTCTATTTTTTCCATTCTTCAATAACATTGGTTGCAATGTCACCTCCTTCACCAGACACAGAACGAAATGCAATGTTATGCCGTTTTCTAAAGCACTCTAATCACCCATTACTAGCAACAAAATTGCTTACATTGAGTTCTTTGGCAATTTCAAGAGCTTTCTCTTGAATCATAGACCCACTTGCTGGCAATTTCTTCGCCCTCGCACTCTTGAACCATTCGTAAACGAAATCATTCACATTACTAAACACAGATTCTCTCTTCCTTTTTGGCCACCACGCATATTTTTCTCCATTCTTTCAATATTTAATATTTATTCTTAATTATACCGTTTAAGTGTGTCCTTTAACATTTGAATATTTCTGCAATTTTTCTCGTAGATGTTCCTTTCTCACTTTCTTCAATCGTTTTTCGTCTCACCTCTTAAACTACTCTAGATTTATTGTTAGACACGATTCCTCTCTCAAACTAACTTCACAGTACCGGTACCTCTGAATCAACTGAATGAAAAGAAGACAAATTCGTAAAAGCTGGTCCAATAGACAATAGAGAAAGGTAGAAAGAGGAGGGAAAAAAATGGAATGGTTAACTACTAACCTAAAACATACTGTGACATTTTCGATGGAAAAAGTCCGTGTTTCAATCCTTTAAAAACGAGTAAGAATTTATAGCTGTGTAGGGTCGGAGTGGAAAGTGACAAAAGAGTCATAAAACAGTAAGCAACTAACCCCAAGATATGGAGGGTGTACTGTTGTACACTTAGCTATTGTCCTCGTGACATTGCTCCCTGTCCTCTAACCATCGAAAAAATAGGTCAGACAGTATCCGTGAAAAGATTTTTTGATGGAGAGTGACTGTTTTAGTCAGGTTCCAATCCAAATAGACCGCGGCCGCTGGCCGGCGCATGAGGTGGCCGCTAAATAGAGAATTTGTATTGATCTTGTGGAAAATCCAATTGGTTCCAGAGAAAATTGGCCTTTTGTCCAGGTGGCCGTTTAAATGAAGTGACCGCAAATGCAGGTTTCACTGTATTTTAATTCATTTCCTAACTCATTTTCTTTCATTAAAAGTTTAACAAAATATATCACATGCTGTAACGATTCACACATCAAGACGCCAATTAATTGTTCGAAATTGAATAACTGGGTGCAACAAGAGCGTTTGACGTCTAAAGCCTTGGTTTTTCTGAACCGACGCATGTGAGTTGAGAGATGCGAGGCCCGCCTCGCACAAATCCGGACTACACGAGAGATAGTGAGTGGTTTCTATAGCTGCGAGGTGCGAGGTCTGCGTACCTCACAGTTATAGAAACCACTCACTATCTCTCGTGTAGTCCGGATTTGTGCGAGGCGGGCCTCGCACCTCGCAATTCGCATGCGTCGGTTCAGAAAAACCAAGGCTTTATGCTGTTATTACATGGGAACAAAAGACTGGATTGTTCCTCTTGAAGGCGAGAAAGATTAGAACTTCAGCTGTTGAAGTTTTTGACGCGAACTGAGGAAGGCATAATAGTACCCACCCAACTGTACACTTTCTGTCTTTTAGGTTAGGATATATTATATAATGTGTTTTATTGTGCCATTTTCATTTTAATATGTGTGTTCTTTTAGAGAGTAGTTGGATGTAATCATAGGTGTTGGGGGGGGGATCTACAAAGTAGGACTTGTTTTGGGTACAAAGCACGTACGGTCAGAAGACCCGTGCATTGGATTTTAGAGAAAATTATGACAATATAAAATCCGTATGTGTAATATTACTCAATAAATCCACTTATCTATCTAGAAAAAAAATATAAGTGAACTGAAAATCAAGAACAGAATTGTAAAAGTGTCAATTTTGAATAGTCTAAATTAAGTTGTTAGGTTTTAAAGGTGGGAATACTGATCAATTTAAATTGGGTCGAAATTTAAATTATATGAGCATCTAAAAAAGTATATCTGTAATGAATGTAATTGTGGCACCGGATACAAAATTGTGAGTCCACGTTACATGGATGTAAATGTTGACATCAAATGTTGACATAAATGCACGCATTGCATTCTTGAAAGTATGAGCTATCAGCTCCATAAAAATTATTTCACTACTTCATCGCTAGATGGCAAGAAATCCATAAAAAAACAATCGTGTGCAACACTGTTATCGCCTTTCAGCATCAAGTACTGCATTATATACTCAGCATATGGTTAACATGAATACCGTTTTAACTTATTTCACTGCCTACATAAGCCTACATACTGTTTTATCATTCTAAAATCTGATCCCCAAAAGTTATGAAAGTAATGAAAACATTTAAACCAAACTGAAAATATGTTACATGTATCTTATTTCGTGATAGTCTACCAAATTTCGTGATATTGTATATCTGTTTCCTTGATAATCAACGTTCCATCCATAATATTTATTCTCTATCACTGCCACATTCTTCTACTCTCGCACACTTACCTGAAACTTTTATTCACCGTCACTGCCACATTTTTCTTCAGCTGCTCACCCATTGCACATTAATACAGCGGGTGGATTCTTTCAATCTACAGATTGGTAGTTTCCATGGTACCAACAAAGCAGCATAGAATTCTCGATCTTTTGTTTTTATCCATATGTACGACAAATCCATTCCTCATATTTTCTTCTTCACAATTTTATTTTTTAATGTTTCAGACCACTTGTGTTTGTTTCGATTCCTGAAGACATCTTGTTGTTTCCAAAATATCTTCCTATTTTCTCAACAGGAATTCTTTGAAGTTGGTTCCCACTACATTTCTCATAGTCCTTCAGTGTGACTCAGGGAATACATCTTAATGGCATTATAGATCTATATAGACTACTTTTCCACTAACACCTTCCTAAGAACTTTCTTCAGGCTTTAGATGTTGCAATTTTGTCATTTTTTTAACGGAGCCCTCAACTATTGCATTTTTACTACTCTGTTCAGATGTTTTATCTTTATGTGGAGCCATTTTACTTGCAGAAATTCATAAATTCATACATTTTCTTGAGCTTTCTGTTCTTCATTGCACTTGACAAACTGATATCTAATATGATTTATATCTTAGAATATTAAGATTAGTTTGTAGCTATAAATAGTATAAAATATTTCGTAGTAATAAGATAATCACCTTTCTTTCAGAAAGCTGCAGCAGTACAACCGCATCACAACACTTTCTACACGTAAATGGATGGTGACAGCAAACGAGGGTGAGTCACACCTTGAAACTTTTCACAGAATTTAAGCATTGGATGCCATGTGTGCAAAACACTTGAAGTTTCAGTGTGGTATATTTTACCCGCGTTAGAACTAACTTCATATATCACGAAATAAAGAATATCACGAAATTGAGTAGGTTTTACCCTATATGGATTTTCAAAGGCTGGTGACTTTAGTTTTGATGTATTGTCTTTACTAGTGGTATTAATGCCGGATTTTCTCTTGCGAAATCATCGGAACGAACGCAGCGCTAGTTTCACCGAGAACTTTTCGAGTTACTAGTATGAAATAAATACCGATAAGTAAATAGATAGATAGATAGATAGATAGATAGATAGATAGATAGATAGATAGATAGATAGATAGATGGATGGATGGATGGATGGATGGATGGATGGATGGATGGATGGATGGATGGATGGATGGATGGATGGATGGATGGATGGATGGATGGATGGATCATTTTTTATATATTAACAAAATCCATCTTTCCGTTTACAAGAGCTGTTACATAGCTTTTATATACTCGTAATCTACAATTAACATTTATTACTCTAAGTATCATAATAGTGAAGACAGAATTTTATAAATTTCACTGTGTGAAGTCAAAATCTTACTGATTCATTAGATTTAGATTACTAGTTTGGTGAGAGAATTTTTTTTAAATCGAGTAATTTTCCAAGGACTTACTAAAACATGCCATTACATAGATACACACTACTGTAAAACTACTGGTACCCCAGATCACATATAGATTGCTCATTCCTATGTTAAAATTGGTTGCACTTTGAGAAGAACAACCGCCAGGATTGCCACCCGTCCGCCGTAAACGAACACTAGATGGCAGTACAGTCGCTAATGTAATTCAAATGGGAGTTATGACGTGACTCCTTATGTAATAACTAGATGGCAGCATAGTAAACCTGACAAAAGTTGTTACCGTCAAAGCCAATAACGCCGAGCAATCTGGGTATATAAATACAGACGTGGACAAATTATTAGCAAAATTGAAGATTTTTATTACATATTTTTACAAAATATGATTCTACAGTTTAGACTACAGTTGACATTTTTGCTTATTTCGAAATTATTAGCAAAATTGAAGATTTGTATTGTATATTTTTTTACAAAATTTGACTCTTCAATTTGGATTACATTTGATATTTTTGCATATTTACAAATTATTAGCAAAACTTAAGATTTTTATTATATATTTTTACAAAATTTCACTCTTCAATTTAAACTGCAGTTGACATTTTTGCATATTTACAAATTATTAGCAAAATATGAAGATTTTTATTATATATTTTTACAAAATTTTACTCTTCAATTTAAACTACAGTTGACATTTTTGCATATTTCTATCTATTGTAATGATAGAAATATGCAAATTTGTCAACTGTAGTCTAAATTGAAAAGTGAAATTTTGTAAACAGAATTATCATAAAAATCGTCAATTTTGTTAATAATTTGTCCACGTCTATATATGATCTAAGCTGGTACTAGTGCTTCCAAATTTTTACCACTCATTAAATAGGTTCAGATCTATATGAAACTGTAGAATTATTTATTTTGGTGAATATTTAGTAATTTTATAACTGCTTAAATTCTTATTATTAAACAGTTGATATTAACCCAACATATTTTCGTTTATAAACTAGCACAATTTTGAAACTACATTAGAGTTTCGGCATCACAGCATAGTCATAAAAGAGTGTGCAAAGTTTCAAATTTCTAGGTTTAGTTGTTCAAATACAATAGGTGAACAAATAAAGTTTGCGGAAAACTGCAGTTAAAGTTTGTGTAATACACACCCCTGTTTTAAAACATTTCAGGACCATATTCTTCATTCTGCTGGCTCTCTTCGTCTTCTCTCTTCCTTTTTTATATCTTTTTTCTTTCTATTTTGCCTTCCTTAATGGATTCTGCATTTGCCCTTTCTGCTTGTTTAACACGTTTGTTGTCAAAGTCCTCAATGCCCTCAACATATTACCAACAGGTTTAATATCTAAATATTTCATTTTTTTTAATTTCTTAGTGAATTCGCATATCAAGGCATATAAACTATATACATGCTTTTTTTTCAGGATGGCGCGCTTTTCAAAATGAGAGTAGAAAAAAATCGAAATTTTTACCATTTTCTCGACCATTTGCCCTTAAATGAATCACTCTTTTGATCGCTCTATCAATCTAGCACAGCCCTAGGAGCAACGGGAAAGTGAAAGGAACTCAGAAATTCCCTTCCATGTCCTTTTCGCTTACACTGCCTTATAAACAAACGCACAGTAGCCACCGTGCTTCAGTGATGGATTTCAGGCGACCAGTGAGGGCCGAAAGTTCGTAAAAGTCTTATACAATCCGCCACGGAGTAATACTTAATTCCTGTCTGCCGGGAAAAGTGGAGTGGGTAGTTTAGGGGAAATCTGCAGTACCTCAATTGAGTTAATAGTGCCCAGGCCTGCTCTAGTGAGAGTTGTGCATTTATTCTTGCTTTTAACAAGGTTCGGATCTTCTTGAACATGTTCTTCTCAGCATGCCACAAGTCGCAAGATACAAAGTAATCCTATGAGGAGATTGTGTCTTAACTTGACTTATTTACAATTGACCTACAAGTCTGTTTGTAGAAGATAATCATGTTGATTATTATAATTACGAGATAACAACAAAGAAGATGACGTTGATGGTTACTAGAGCCCGGATTTTATGTAATATGAAAATAATAAATATGTAAGTAAAAGTGGCAAAATATGTAGCTAAATATGGCAAAATACAGTATGTGGATAAATATGAACTAAATAAAAAATATTTAAATTAAAATCTAAGCTTTATTAGATGCATTTTTGCACAGTCATAAAAATTGCAGGTGCACATATGATTCAGCCTCATTTAATTATAGTTTGGAGGCGCAATTGATAATTAAATATTTTTCCATATTTTCTACGGTCATCGATTGTCTCGTCAACGACAACCCATACGTAGGAATCGCCAAGTTAAGCTCGAATCGTTTTCATTGTATAAGTGTAGCAGGAGTTCAAATAATTTCCCTGAGTGTTGCTTCTTCCGGAATGTCGAAGTTGCAGTATTTGCGTAGGAATGCCCGCTACTAATTATATTCTAAATAAAAATAGGCACATCAAAAACTAGACTAAGAAATAAACTTTCCAAATTGTTGGGTCTAAAATGCGTTTGAAGAAGTTGTACACTGGTTAATGTAAAGAAATGTTAAATATTATAAGAATTAGTTGCCAGTACAAACCAGAAATGAATAGGACGGAAATATCTAATAATTCAATGGTTATTAGAGGAGAAAAATTCGCTCCGGCGTCGGGGATCGAACCCCGGTCCTTGGTTCTATGTACCAAGTGTTCTAACCACTGAGCTACGCTGAAGTTCAATCCACAGCACCGGATTGAATTCCTCAACTGCCAAAAAATAATAATCTTTACGTAGATTCTTCGCCCAACAGTGCATATTACTGTGGAATCCCGGCTACCAAGTCACTCAATTGAGTGCGCTTCTTCTATAATGGCAGTTGACTTCTAAGCACTGAGCTACGCTGAAGTTCAATCCACAGCACCGGATTGAATTCCTCAACTGCCAAAAAATAATAATCTTTACGTAGATTCTTCGCCCAACAGTGCATATTACTGTGGAATCCCGGCCACCAAGTCACTCAATTGAGTGCGCTTCTTCTATAATGGCAGTTGACTTAATATGTCAACATGTGCTCTCCTTGTATAATGACAGTTGACTTAATATATGTCAACATATATGTCGAACTTGGAGTTAGGCCACAAAGGGAAAAACAGCGGAGGAGAGGAATTCGTTCCGAATGCTGTGGATTGAACTTCGGCGTAGCTCAGTGGTTAGAGCACTTGGTACGTAGAACCAAGGACCCGGGTTAGATCCCCGGCGCCGGAGCGAATTTTTCTCCTCTAATGACCAATGTTACCATAACAGATATATTCTGTAGGACCAAAAAAATTAATCTTCACGTAGATCTAATAATTCGTTAAAATCAAACCAAAAACAAGTTAATAAACTTTCTACAGCTTCCACAAGTTCTTGTTGAAACCTCATTTGTGTAATCATTTCATAGATATTGGAACACACATGCGTGACACAGTAGCTATGATCCTTCACTTCTCATCCAATTGACCTGTAGTCCAAATAAAAACCTATCTTCTTCGATGTATTGTATTATATTGTATTGCATTGTATTGTATTGTATTGTATTGTATTGTATTGTATTGTATTGTATTGTATTCATTAACATTCCATGGTATTCATACATTGCTTACAGCTAGAATATGGAACAAGTCAAAAACTTAATACTATTATAAAGTCTTAATTTATGGTCACAGTCTATATGTAATATATACAGACGAGATTTACAATATAGTCTACTAGTACAACACAAAGTTTTAGTATTCAATTTCATGAAGTGTTATTGAATGTCATGAATTCACCTACAGAATATAAGGCGTGAGAAATTAGGTACTTCTTTAATTTGGCCCTAAATAATTTTATGTTTTGAGTTTCATTTTTTATATCGATAGGAAGACTATTAAAAATTTTTACTGCCATATAACGCACTCCTTTTTGATAGCACGATAGACTTGCTGATGGATTATGAAAGTCGTTTTTTTGACGTGTATTTATGCTATGAACTGTTGAATTAGTTACAAAGTTTTCACGAAGAGGAAGATTATTAATGAAAAGATATACTGACAAGCCATGGGCATTATTTGTGGTTTTTTGAAAAAAGTCCTACACGATTCCCTAGATTTGGCACCTACTATTATTCTAATTACTCTTTTTTGTAATAGAAATATACTGTTACTATTTGTGGAATTTCCCCAGAATATTAGTCCAAAACTCATTACCGAGTGGAAGTATGCGAAGTATATTGTTTTTAAGGTATTGATATTTACTATCTTTTGCACAGATCTAATAGCAAAGCAAGCTGAATTTAGTTTGGGGGTAATTTCTTTAATATGATTTTTCCAATTTAACACATTATCGATTTTTAAGCCAAGAAATTTTGTTGTTGTTTCTAATAGGAATCTATTATTAATTATTGCGCTAGAAATTTGCGACGTTGAATTTGGACAGGATTTAAATTGAATGTACCGTATAATACTGATTTATACCGGCAGGTAAGACCATTTCGTTAATGTTCACGAGATCACAACACACAGTTGTTAGCAGACACTGATCTAATTAATTTTGTCTGTAAGGTTATACAAAACTGTCTCTCTTAAATTATCATAACGTAAAACTTTGCTAGTGATAAGTGACTTTTAGTTTGCGTTGGCAACAAACTTTTGCAGACCACGTCTTCCTTTACAGTATTTACCTGTGTGCACTCTTCCAAGGAAGATATTTGAACCAGGTTGCTTTGGAAGACACTGATTTCTTTTCTGAAGTGGCATTTTGTGGAACACTGTTGAAATACATAGACGTTAGACAAATTGAAGATGTAAAATTATCAACTCCCTCACCTGGACTGAACTTCCATGTCATCAACCCGCTCGCACAGACGGCCGACACACCCTGCGGCAAATTCTCTACTATCACCCTGTCGATGTAATTAGAGTAATGACTACAAGAGGAGATGCTTAACTTCCGTCGTTCGCACGACCCTCCCATCCGTAATAACGCTCTAATGTAACGCTTTTCCAGGTAATGGTGCGAATTTAGTTTTATGGCGAAAAGTAAACTTTAAAAGGAAACTGCTTCAGTGTCATGTGATGTAACTGAAGCAGCGTGGGATGCTAACGAAGTAGATGTCCGTCCCTAAGAAGCCCGAAGAATATGCATTCTACTGACCAACTCAGTGTTAGGCCTACTATAGGATTCTCTAGTTTATAAGTGCTTTTTCATCTGTATACCGTTTACCAACTATTTTTCTCGCATGAAGAATGTCTCGCGGTTAATAGATAAAATTTATGTTAACCCTTAAAGTGTCAATCACGGTTACATATAATTGTGCAGATATCAGCAGCTTATTCTTTGGATAGAGTACAAAAAAGAATTCTAATACCATATTAGTCCCAAATGAATACTTTTCTCAGAAAAAATGTAATTTGCCTAAATGTTAACACTGTTTCACTCGATAAATTCTATCCGTACGATACTTTTACTCTTGTCATTAGAGAAACTGATGAATAATTTATCTCTTGCAGTTTTTAAATAAAATAGACTGTTTTCATGCAAATTAAATACTTACTTACCTACTTACTTACTTAATTACTTATTTACTTACTTACTTACTTACTTACTTACTTACTTACTTACTTACTTACTTACTTACTTACTTACTTACTGCCTTTTAAGGAACCCGGAGGTTCATTGCGGCCCTCACATAAGCCCGCCATTGGTCCCTATCCTGAGCAAGATTAATCCAGTCTCTATCAACATATCCCACCTCCCTCAAATCCACTTTAATACTATCTTCCCATCTACGTCTCGGCGTCCCCAAAGGTCTTTTCCCCTCTGGCCTCCCAACTAACACTATATATGCATTTCTGGATTCGCCCATACGTGCTACATGCCCTGACCATCTCAAACGTCTGGATTTTATGGTCCTAATTATGTCAGGTGAAGAATACAATGCGTGCAGTTCTGTGTTGTGTAACTTTCTCCATTCTCCTGTAACTTCATCCCTTTTAGCCCCAAATGTTTTCTTAAGAACCTTATTCTCAAAAACCCTCAATCTCTGTTCCTTTCTCAAAGTGAGAGTCCAAGTTTCACAGCCATACAGAACAACCGGTAATATAACTGTTTTATAAATTCTAACTTTCAGATTTTTTGACAGCAGACTAGGCGACAAAAGCTTCTCAATAGAATAATAACAGGCATTTCCCATATTAATTCTCCGTTTAATTTCCTCCCGAGTGTCATTTATATTTGTTACTGTTGCTCCAAAATATTTGAATTTTGCCACTTCTTCGAAGGATAAATCTCCAACTCTTATAGTTCCATTTCGTACAATATTCTGATCACGAGACATAATCATATACATGCAAATTAAATATGTATCATTATTGTTGCAATGACTATGGTACGAAATGCTGCTATTTAGATCGAGGTCATGTGTATATTCGCAGGTAAACAGGCGATGTGCTGTTATCAGACTACGCAGACTTCGAGAAAAATGTTCTAATTAATCTTGCACTTAAGTACAAAACGCATAATATATGTTTAATTTATTTTAATGTATTCTATTGCCCTTTTCAATCCATAAAATTACCATCACTTCCGCTCCGTAATAAGGTGCACAGTAAACCAATGTAAGCATAAATGCAAGGATCCTTCCAGAATCCGGCCCTTGAAAAGACAAGATAACATAGTAGCTCACACAGAATTGTTAAATAACCAATTTTAAAATGTAATTTGTCGAACTATTTCCATTTCTCCCCATTTAATAATATCTCATATCACTGGAGTAGACCTATTCATATTTTATGGTCTTTGATGATGCCGAAGAGATGGAAAGTCATATTACTCCCTTTCTGTGAATCATTCATTATCATGCAAAGGCTGTATTCGGGAACGCCTAGTTGGCGAATCGAGGGGAAAGTTCATTGCTACCCGACGGATATATTTATCGCGTGCTTCACTACAGTCTGATGGATGTCACGATTTCAGTCGGAACGCCTAGTTGGCGAAACCCTCATGCATTCGGGGATGCTGTATAACACCTGGTGATCCTTGGGGAACTGTCGAAGTGTCGAAGTGACCTTTATGGTATCTGCAGGACACCAGTAGAATTTGCTCTCATGTTGTACCTAGTTTGTGTCAACTGTGGTCTGAATGCAAGGGACTTTGGTCTTTCAACCTCTCTCTTTCTCTTTCTTACACAGACACAGGTACAATGAGCAGGCATAACAGTAGGAACAGGCAAAAGGGTGTTGCTTACTAAAACGATCAGCGTATTCCGAATCTCACCGGTCCGGTGGCATCAATGACGTCACGTTGCAGCGAAATAAGGAACAAAACTGCTGGAAGGATCGATGGCTGTCATGGCGACTGTATAAGTTGTTGTCTGTGCTACGCTAGCAAAATTTTGCGAAATTTCCGTACTGCCATCACGTTCAAAGAAAAGAGAGCATAATTTATTTCTTGAATCAGTAGTAATAACTGGTCCGTTGACATCTTCGCTCATAAGCAATTAACATATTGTTTTTACGTTGTGCTCATTACAAACAATACGGCAGAACTAAAGCAGAACACACCGCCATGACACAACAGTGCACGATGTCATTCGTCTGCTAATTCCCGCCCTATACAAGAAATAATCAGATTCACTGATGGCGGCTGATGGAGACAGCCACCACCTCTGCAAGTTGATGGCACCGGTGCGACACCGGTGGAGCATCAGTGACGTCATCGGTGGAATTCGGAACACCGTGATGCCATCGGATTGCTCACCGGTGAGATTCGGAATACGCTCGATGGCATTAGAAGTGGGGTGTGACAGCGTTTTGTCGTCACAACTCCGAACTGTGACAGCTCCAGAAAAATCGCTGTGATGGCTAATAGTGATTTTGTCACAGTGTGACTTTTGTGTTCGGATGATTCTTGGCGATTGTGAATGTTGTAACGCCCTGGCTTTCACAGACATGCATTAAAAATTATGGCAAGCAATACAAACCACATTCCAAGAGTAATGTCATCATCAATCGTAATGTAGAAGTTGATTCTTGCTGCAAGTCCCAACTTGTTTGGGTTATTCAAGTCTTCATTTCGTGGTCATCTTATAAAATTAAGGAATATAACTGTTCTTAGCGAGAGGAATGTAAATCGGAACAAAATGGAATGAATCCGAACATTACAATCAAATTTATAATATTACCATAAAACAATTAAAACTGTATACAGGTTGTTAAAATGTATCTAATATTTAGGAGGTGATAGTATGCATCAAAACAAGAAAATAATGTCTAATAAACATGGGTCCTACAACACATACTTTCTGAGATCTGAACATTTGTTCATAGGAGGTGCTCAATGTGGCGTCCATTCATGACAATGCATTCCTCTGCCCTTCGGCGTAAGGAATCACGCACTCTTTGAAATTTGTTTTAATACATTAATAACAAAGTCCTGATGACGATCCCCAGTTAATCTCTGTGGTAGCACGTATGGCCCTATTAATCTATCACCAAGAACGCCTGCCCATAAGTTCATTGAGAATCGGTGCTGATGCCTTGTTTCTTCAACTGCATGGGGATTTTCATCAGCCTACACATGCTGATTGCCAAAATTCACATCACCATCTCTGCTGAACCCCGCTCATATCCGCAACCAGACCTTTGTTTTCAGTATCCCTTGCGACGTATCAGTATTCCATGCCAGGGATGTCAACTACGGTATGATTATCTGGTAGTCTGCTGTATTGTAGGACAGAAAAATGGATTGCCATGAATGGACGCCACATTGAATACCGCCTATGAACAAGTGTTCAGATTTCAGAAAGTATGTGTCGTAGGACCCATGTTTATCAGACTCTATTTCTTGTTTTGATGCATACTATCGCCTCTTAAAATATTGGATACTTTTTTAACACCCTGTATGCTCTTACTGAAAAATACACCTCATGCCACCGTGCGGTTAGAAATAATTACATGTTTTGAAGGTCGCATAGCAACCAGTATTTCCTCCAAAGCACAGAATTGCTAGAAGCAATAGTATTCTGAAAACACATTCTGTTGGAACACTTTATATAAACAATAGTGATTAGCGCTGCTAGTTTACTAAAAACAAAACAGTCTGACCTGTATTACCTGCGATGTATCCCAAGAATATTTATGAAGATGTGTCATTCGTGGAAGTAGCCTATATAACCGATAATGAGTGCATATAGCTTCAGTGTCAAAATTGCTCTCGTTAACCTCTTGAGTTGGACGATAGTTAATTAGATACCAGATAATATGTTGTTGTTCAAATTAGTGTTCCGACTTAGTGCTGTCTGGACTCTGGAGCTGTCATACACGTACATCACGTATCGGTCTGAGATGCGATTTCTCGGAGCTGTGATTTTGGAACTATAGTCACAGTAGGAACCAGTAACAATTCTATCAAAGCTACAAAATCACAATAAAAGGTCTTCACTTCAAATAACACCCTATCATTAAAGTCCACACATCTGGAGTAACGGTCAGCGCGTCTGGCCGCAAAACCAAGTGACCCGGGTTCGAATCCCGGTCGGGGAAATTTACCTGGTTGAGGTTTTTTCCGGGGTTTTCCCTCAATCCAATACGAGCAAATGCTGGATAACTTTCGGTGCTGGACTCCAGACTCATTTCACCTTCATTCAGATGCTAAATAACCTGAGTTGTTGATACAGCGTCGTAAAATAACCCAATAAAAAAACTCATCATTAAATGACATGACTTCTCGTAACTCAATTGTATTACTATATAATACTCTTGTAGAATTCTCTTGAGGAGGGATATAGGAAGTGATACCTTTAGTAAAACATGTGTCATAAAGATAGAAAATAATATGAAAATAGTTTTATTTAACATAAAACAAAAGACAGATTACAGGTCATTTTGCAATCTATATCAATTATAGATTTGTGTCTAATATTTGGTGATGATTTAAATGTTTTACGTTTAATATGAGTTTCCAAAATAATCATTAAGGAGTAGTGGTTTGGGAAGAAGAAGTAATAATTTGTCCTCCTTGTCCTTGTTTGTTCAGTGTCCTTTGATGAACTCCTCGAACTTCTGTGAACGAGATCCATCAGGATCGTATAGTTTTGGTATCTTAGTCCAAACCTCGGGCGCCTTTACCCTGCTGATTTCCACAGTCTTCCTGACCAGAGATTTCTGTTTCTCGGAACATTTGCTGCATTGGTTTTCATACGCTTGCTCCAACCATGCTGCAAAAATAACATATTCTACTGTTAGAAATTCTGTATAAAATATTAAAGATCTTGACATGGTAAACAGTTTGTTGAGTACAAAGTATTATTAGATTGAATGGCATGTAGTTTTATGAAGTCAAAATGAGACATATATGGGAAAGAAATGGTGAATGGGAGAAGAGTTCGGGGCAGAAGAAGATATCAGATGATAGACGATATTAAGATATATTGATCATATGCGAAGACAAAGAGGAAGGCACAAAATAGCAAAGACTGGAGAATTCTGGGTTTGCAGTGAGAGAACTGCCCTTGGACAGAACACTATGAATGAATGAATATAAACCTATATGAGTGAACAATAAGTATTGTCATTAATTTCGGGGATTATTCTTTGAGATATTTCGAACCAAAGTTTTGATCTTTTTTGCATCCTTTTCTAGATAAAAATGATTTTATATAAAACATTTCATAGCGGGTTTTGGGAAATCTAGTGATTCAATTTTCAATATGCTCAATCAATTTAAGAGAACAGTGTTTTATGACAACAAATAATTTAAGTAATTTTAGTTTTGTCCTTTGTGTGTGCAGAGATTGGAACCGCCTGAACGCGTGAAGTAGCAAAAGTAATTTATTTACACTAAATCAGCGTTTTTTATGAAAGTTTTGTTTCTGCCCCCGTTCTTAAGGCAACATCCTGTTTCTGCTAGTAACTGTATCTACAGAGTTAATTCCATTACTTAGTTATTTAGTTTTTGTATATGTGATAAAAAGATGATAATGCATGCAGTGTCGGATAGTATGCGGAAAAACTGTTTAATGTAACAGATCTCAGACTAATACAAATATAACCGATGTCACCGACATAAACATGACCAACTACGTAATATTTCTCTGTTTTTTTAGTGTGCAGCCATACACAATTTGTGCAGAAATAAACCCAGTATGTGTAGTAATAAAACAATTTTTTTTGCAATATGAATAGTCAAGTAATTTCGTAGGATAATACAATAGACAATAGTATTTCTTAATTTATTGCAAAGAAAGAGAACATATTTATCCAACGTAAGTGTTCGCCGATTATTATTCCGAGATACTTAACTTCAGGAGATTAATTTAGACCAGGACAGTTACAATAATTAGAAGAATAATGTTGGATGCATGAATTTTTAAATACAGGGAATCAATAGATTTCATACCAACAGATGTTAACTAAAATGGTATAACCGTAGTTTTAGTACGATTTAAGATAAGGTTGTGATCAAGCCAATTTTAATCAAATGCATATATATCCTATATAAATGTATTTATTTATTTTGCATATTTTAATACATGTATTAACATCTTTCCTTGTTTTTCCCGATTTATTATCTGATATCAAAATTTCTCTCTGATAAAAAATAGGAATTATTCCCAAGAAATATGAAAAAAATATTATGTAAGAAATAAACTAAATAATCAGTTGATTATCTGTTGAGAACGAAATTGCTGCGGCAAAGATAATTCTTCCTGGTGTGTAAGTTAGGTCGTTTTTCACTTTAATACGAGGCTTAGATACTTGCGACAATAAAGTCAATTAATGCTGAGTTCATGAAATTATTGCGATGACAATCAGTGGTCTGCATCGGACGTTTTCGCTCGAGCGCCAAATAGTTCATAGCATAATCAGATAGGTAGTGCACATGCATGATGGGCAAAATTATCGCGAGCGATAAATCCTCGAACGGTATAAGCCGAGCGTTAGACACTCGTTCTTGTTACAATGATAAACTGTGTAGTAACATCATAGATGTTTATCATTTCAAAACTTTGCAGTGTTTAACTAACCTCCCATAGTACAACTACAAAACTTGCTTTAAACAGTAATATGAGTTACAAGAGCGGTATGTTGAAGTTTTCATGTTGGAGGAAAAGTTTGAAAAAGCGAAACGTAGTTGAGCTTTTTTAATTTCCGAGAATTGAAACAAAACATATCGCTCGTGTATCGTATATTATTTTGTGCGAAGATCGTTTATTACATACCTGAAAGAGGAATTTCTAATTAGTTGCAATGAAATCTCCATCTTGGTTTCTGTTCAATGACGGCAAATTTGCAAAACAAAAATATCTATCTTCAACATTGTTGCTTTAAAATGTTTTCTGTGTTTACTATACTCCAGCAGGCCGTGAAATACGTATGTCTTTTTTTCCTCCAGTCTATGATGAGTCTTGAATCTTGTTGATTTTTTCACGGCTTCCTTAATGTTACTTGCATCACGAATGCAGTAACTTCAGTGGAGTTGTAGAGTTTACTTAATTTTTGCAAATATTTAAAAACAATAATTAACAGTGCAATTTAGATGCAATTGCAGTGGTAAGTTTCCAATTTATAATTGTTACTATATTGAACGTCTCTAAAAATCATATGTTAAAAGCCTAAAGTAGTAAAATCAATGTCACTTAAGCGGTAAGAAGAGGGAAATTATGTGTGTTAGGTTGGGAATACTGAATGTGGAATTTTAGACTTACCGCGGATTGACTTTGTGCGGAAACCAAGCAAATACGCACGATCTCGCGCAAATGTAATACAAATGTTGTAGGTAAATGTTTTTTTTTCTTTCCACACAGATTTGATTTTGTTTTTGCCACATGTGATAGATGTTATTGGATGTAAATGTAATTATTATAAACGGAGAACACAATCACGATAATGCAAGAACTGTATCAAGTTTTTCTAGTAATAATAATAATAATAATAATAATAATAATAATAATAATCTCTATTATAATTAGTGTATCAATCTTTGCGCCTGTAACAGTTGTGCAGCATGATTATTCGTTTTATTATATTTTCTGTGACGTTATCTCTGTACTAATATTGTTATTACTCTACTGCTATATCAATAATATTTTGTAAAATGTTTCTACATTGTCGCAGTATATAGGCGGAACACTATGTATGAACCTATCATATTATATATGTGATAAACCAAATATTGAATAATTATTAATTAGCAATAATAACTGTACATCGAAGTTTTTCATACTATTTTATTGATAACTTCATGTTCCCGTTTTGGTACGTTCCATTGACTGTTCCATTAAACGTTTGTCATAAACGCAGAAAATAAATCCTTATTTTTACCGTTTGAGCAAAACATATCGCCTTCCATACAAGATAATACATGTCGGTGAGATGACCTTGTACTGTGCTTCTATTTATTACGAGCGTATCACGACCGATCGTATCTCACTCGAGGGTGCGACACTCGACCGAGTTCAAGCGAGCGATTTAACTCCAATGCAGCACACTGATGACAGTGTTGCTATTGCGCTCTGACTTCATAGGAACAAAACTGAATATATTTAAACACCTGCGACAATGAAGTCACGTGGAGTGCAAAGTTTAGTTTCAACAAGTTTTATTGCACAAACTAGTGATGGACGAAGTTGTTCTTTTCCCGGAACAGTTCCGAAATAACAGTTACAAGTTGAGAGGTGTCGGAATCGTTCACTGATGCGAGCTATCTCTTTGACTCTCGCTCCATGTGAGGAGTCGTTCCCTGTTCCCCAAGCAGCTCACACATACGTTGGAGCACTCATCGCTCGGACTCCTCTTTTTTTTTTATTGGGTTATTTTACGACGCTGTATCAACATCTAGGTTATTTAGCGTCTGAATGATATGAAGGTGATAATGCCGGCGAAATGAGTCCGGGGTCCACCACCGAAAGTTACCCAGCATTTGCTCGTATTGGGTTGAGGGAAAACCCCGGGAAAAAACCTCAACCAGGTAACCTGCCCCGACCGGGATTCGAACCCGAGCCACCTGGTTTCGCAGCCAGTCGCGCTGACCGTTGCTCCACAGGTGTGGACAACTCCTCTTAAAATACGTTTGTGCGAGATCGTGCGTATTTGCTTGGTTTCCGCACAAAACCAATCCGCGGTAAGTCTAAAATTCCACATTCAGTATTCCCAACCGAACACACATAACAATTTCCCTCTTCTTACTGCTTTAGGCTTCTAACATATTAATTTTAGAGACGTTCAATATAGTAATAATTATAAATTGGAAACTTACCACTGTAATTTCACCTAAATTGCACTGTTAATTATTGTTTTTAAATATTTCCAAAATTAAGTAAACTCTACAACTCCACTAAAGTTACTGCATTCGTGATGCAAGTAACATTAAGGAAGCCGTGAAAAAATCAACAAATTAACTTGCCGATGTTATTACTGCAATATGTTACATAAATAATATTGTTAAAATATTAAAATGAAAAATAAATCATTACATAACCTTACCGTTTGTTTTAAGTTCGCATTTATGGACTGGGGGGGAAAAAAAGACAGACGTATATCACGGCTTGCTGGAATATAGTAAACACAGAAAACATTTTAAAGCAACAATGTTGAAGATAGATATTTTGTTTTACAAATTTGCCGTCATTGAACAGTAACCAAGATGGAGATTTCATTGCAACTAATTAGAAATTCCTCTTTCAGGTATGTAATAAACGATCTTCGCACAAAATAATGTACGATACACGAGCGGTATGTTTTCTTTCAATTCTCGGAAATTAAAAAAGCTCAACTACGTTTCGCTTTTTCAAACTTCTCCTCGAACATGAAAACTTCAACATACCGCTCTTGTAACGCATATTACTATATCGGCATGACATAGCACACATTCTTCTCAATAGATGACATTCCAATGCACATTCGAACCGGTTTCGAAACTTGCTGTGTATGCGGACAGAAGCTTCACGTTTAGTAGATAAACAGCTGTTGAGTACAAGGGCAGAATGCAACACTTACTGGTACATAAAGCCATGAAGATACGGTAACCAACTAAAAAATGTAACATGTTATTTAAAACGTTTAGTACATAATTTTTGTTCTCTGTGTTATGTAGTAAAAAAGCCAAAATCATTAATTTTTATTTTTACTTTTCTTAATGCTTAGTTATAATAATAATTACATTATAATTACATAAATAAAAATATATAACTACTGTACTTTAGTAGTAGTGATACCTGAAAACACCACAATGGCTTAGTAAATGCCAGAAACGCATCTATACTAGTGTAATAATTTAAACTTCGCATCGCACCTCGCTCTGTGTCATTACTGTCATTACTTATGATCACACTACAAGGATTTTAAATTTCCACGCTTCCTCATCCATCCAGGTGTGAGTTCCAAGTTCGAATTTGTATCCACGTAAGTTCCAAGTTCCAACTTGTATCCACGTAGGAGTTCCAAGTTTCAATTTGTTTCAAGTACAACATAAATAACAACGAGAACAGTGTGGCCGCAGCTGTCATGGTTCAACCACAGTCTACTATATACAGTCGCGAAACTCAATATGTAGTGAAAATGCAAACATGGGTAGTTGCCCACCACTAGGATCGCTACTATCGCCTCATCGCAGATCTCTCTCCTAGTAGACGACAAAATATGTTACACTTTCGTTGTGTTCTTTTGGAAAAATTAACACTTTCCTTCCATTATTGAAATATTAAATGCATAAAGTTAATTTATTATTTTAATGAAGTATATTAAATTCCACCATTAAACTCGAAGATACCTGCAAGAAATTGGTTAATATTATTTTTGTTTGTGCAAAACGAACTGAAATTTACTTTAATCGCTTCACTCATTCAAGATTATAGCGATAATTAACTATGAAATCAATAAATATTAATTTTCATTTCCCTTTACAACAATAATAATGGAAATATGAATTAATGGAGTAACTTACGTGTACCGGTACTTGTAGTGTAGGCTTACGTAGTTAACAAAGTGGGATGAGGTTAAGCAATAATAATCACACCAGAATTGGAAATAAAACGTGATCAATAAATTTTATTGTAACAGACTTTTTCTACGTCTCTAGTAAAGTAACGAATAAAAATAACAACAAAATTAACAGCTATCCTTTGAAAAAAAAAAAGTAGGCCTAAGCAATAATAATCCCACCAGAATTGAAAATAAAACGTGATCAATAAATTTCATTAAAACAAACTTAATTTTTCTACGTCTCTAGTAAAATATTATGATTCCAATTATTGTATTTTAGCCATTAACATTTTCATTACAACCAATAACGAACATTTCACAAGCATCAATGTGAAATACGCAACGAGCTAGCACTCGATGGAAATACGACACAGTCCAAAGTCGACCGTGGACAGTCTATTGTTTCTAGTTGCTAACCGCTTGGAGCGCTTTATCACGAGATTTGCAAAAAATCACCTCAAGCTTCGCGACTGTATATAGTAGACTGTGGTTCAACCACAGTCTATAATCTTTTCGCTGTAAGAAAAATCCTAATGTAAACAATAGCACGTGACTGAAGTGAGGCTTCATTGGCAGCTGTTTGGCGCCATAGATTCTCAGTACGTGTTACGCCTACTGTTGTACATTCTGTTTCATGTTAAACATTTCCCGTTACTCGTCAAGTAGGCCTAACCTCACTACTATGCATTCGTTTGCTTAGGAAACATTTATTTTATAATTACTGTAATTAAAACTCACTTAACTTATTATAATTATACATTTAAGACTATTTGTTTTTCACCGCTTTTGAGAGGGTTTCCACTCTTATGTTTAATAACCACACACACCGAGGATGCAGAAACCTTACTTCAGTACCACGTGCTTACGTGAACAACTACGAGCTCTAGTAACGCCAGCTTGTTACAAGAACAGACTACCTCAGTATTACTGTTGGTATTCATCCGCGTTCATAGTATAAAAGAGTTTTTCTTTTACATAGCGTTTTATATATGAGTGAAGTTATATGTTTCACCGTATTTAACAACTAGAATTCAATTTTTTATTTCCAAATAATACAAGATTGTGGTTTCCAAATACGAACTATATTTTCCTGCGTCAAGTTAGTGCTTCGACTGCGAGCTTTTGAGAGGGTTTCCACTATTATGTTTAATAACCACACATACCGAGGATGCAGAAACCATATTTCAGTACCACGTGCTTACGTGAACAACTACGAGCTCAAGTAACGCCAGCTTGTTACAAGAACAGACTACCTCAGTATTACTGTTGGTATTCATCCGCGTTCATAGTACATAACAAAATATAAAAGTAGCTTTTCTTTTACATAGAGTTTTACATATGAGTGAAGTTATATGTTTCACGGTATTTAACAACTAGAATTCAATTTTTTTATTTTCAAATAATACAAGATTGTGGTTTCGAAATACGAACTATATTTTCCTGCGTCATGTGAGTGCTTCGACTGGGAGCCAATCACGGGTATGACAGCAACGTGCTTATGTTTACATTAGAATTTTTCTTACAGCGAAAACAGTATAGTATATACAGTCACGAAGCTTGTGTTGTGAGGGTGCTAGGAACAATAGACTGTGCCGGTACTATTTCGCATTGTCTGTAATTAGGCGATATTAGCGATCCTAGTGGTTTGCAACTATCTATGCATGCATATTTACTACGTATTGAGTTTCGTGACTGTATATACTAGACTGTGGTTCAACGAAACGGGTTCCGACTGTTCTCTGTTGTCTCGGAGTGGGAACATGCCTTGAGCAAAGCGGTACTGCGTGCCAGCAACAGCTGGACGAGTGAGCAGCTCGGAGTTGGAACAGTAGGTTCCGACCTACTGTTCATTTTTGCAACAGTTCCGAGACCGGAACAGTTCCAAAATAACTGTTGTGTTATTTTTTACCCATCTCTAGCACAAACTATCTTACAAACATGCATCATATCATGTGATGTCGACAGATCGTTCTATGTATTTAAACTAATTTTTGACAGATAAAAGGACAAGTTACTCGTACAAAGTAGAGAACCTGGAGAAATCGTTGGCTGTTTATTGCCATAATAACTACGTAAATGGCAAAGAAAACTTTAAAAAAATCTGGAAAGTTAGAACGTTAAAAATGTTCCAATTCAAATAAGTGTGTAAAATGTGTAATTATTACATTTATAGGGAAGTGGATTTAATAAAAATGCTGGCTTGATCATTATTATTTCTTTATGCTCGACCATGCCGAAATGTACTAGTAATTATACACCTGATAGCAGCCCTTAATGGACCTCATTAAAGTACAGCTATTCATTAAAGTTCAGGTGTTCCACCAATCAGAAAATACCATTATAGCAATATGACAGCTCAAGTATCGATTATTCTCGGATATGCAATCGAAAGACAACTAGCGAAACGTCACGGAGGCTGGAAATCCAATACTGTCGCAGAAGGTTATGTTGAAGAAGCGATCCAAAATAAAATTGAAATCTCAAATGCAATATTAAACTCAGTCGAAAAAAAAACAACACACAAATTCACATCAATTCACCGTCATCTTCCAGCCTTTCACAAAGCACATTCCCGCAAATTCATTTCATCAATTGCACAATAAATCACGTATATTTGAAATAAAGTCAGATCTGTTACTATAATAATTAGCGTCAATTGTAAATAATATTCAAATAAATTCAATTTGTCATCTCGTTTTTCAATGTCTAATTCAATTTCAAGGTTATATCAAGATTAATATTTATTTTACTCTCTAGATTATATCAAGGTCAATGTCGACATCTGTTTCTCGGAAAAAATCAATACTTTCGCGTCTGCGCACATCTCACAATTTACGAGGTATTGCACAAGGTCAGTTCCGCTCCTCAGTCAGATAAGAATAACATGAATACTTATGAATAATTTCAAGTTAGAAATATGGTCGAGCATAAAAAGTCGTATGAAACTTGCCTATAATGGTAATTAAGACGCTCGTAAGAAAATAATGAAACTCGTTTGCGCTCGTTTCATAAACATACTCGCGTCTAAATTACTACCATAATAGGCTCGTTGCATAATGTACTATTCAATTACTATTTATATATATATATATATATATATATATATATATATATATATCGTATCATTAAACCAAATAAATCTAGAAAGCTTATCTTTTATTGCATATATTTAAATTTTCAGCGCATATTTAAATAGTTTTTACTGAATGATTGCATACAAATTTTCAGATTTCTTAGTGCATGAAGTTTCGTAGTCTAGTCACCAGTATCACAGTGTACTATATACAGTCGCGAAGTTCAATATGTACTAAAAATGCAAACATGGGTAGTTGCCCACCACTAGGATCGCTACTATAGCCTCATCGCAGATCTCTCTCCTAGTAGACGACAAAATATGTTACACTTTGGTTCTGTTCTTTTGGAAAAATTAACACCTTCCTTCCATTATTGAAATATTAAATGCATAAAGTTAATTTATTATTTTAATGAAGTATATTAAATTCCACCATAAACTCGAAGATACCTGCAAGAAATAGGTTAATATTATTTTTGTTTGTGCAAAACGAACTGAAATTTACTATAATAGCTTCACTCATTCAAGATTATAGCGATAATTAACTATGAAATCAATAAATATTAATTTGCATTTCCCTTTACAACAATAATAATGGAAATATGAATTAATGGAGTAACTTACGTGTACCGGTACTTGTAGTGTAGGCTTACGTAGTTAACAAAGTGGGATGAGGTTAAGCAATAATAATCACACCAGAATTGGAAATAAAACGTGATCAATAAATTTTATTGTAACAGACTTTTTCTACGTTTCTAGTAGAGTAACAAATAAAAATAACAACAAAATTAACAGCTATGATTAAAAACATATCCTTTGAAAAGAAAGTAGGCCTAAGCAATAATAATCCCACCAGAATTGAAAATAAAACGTGATCAATAAATTTCATTAAAACAAACTTAATTTTTCTACGTCTCTAGTAAAATATTATGATTCCAATTATTGTATTTTAGCCATTAACATTTTCATTACAACCAATAACGAACATTTCACAAGCATCAATGTGAAATACGCAACGAGCTAGCACTCGATGGAAATACGACACAGTCCAAAGTCGACCGTGAACAGTCTATTGTTTCTAGTTGCTAACCGCTTGGAGCGCTTTATCACGAGATTTGCAAAAAATCACCTCAAGCTTCGCGACTGTATATAGTAGACTGTGCCAGTATCTTACAACTACCTACTTATTCTTTGTTGTTGTGGCATTATCCTCTTGCAAGCTGTCTTCTTTACATTTTTCGGCACGGCTAAATATGCCAGTGAAGTACTCAATCAGAAACACGAGACTTAAAAAGTAAATTCTATAAATACTGACTCACAAAATAGGTAACCCTGACCAATGTTAATACTATCGCTAGCCACTTGATTTTTACATCGCAGTTGCACGCAGTTCAAATCTACAAATTGTTGCCGTTATTATTATTTCCGGAGTCCGAAGTTTCACGTAATGTCCCATCTAAAATTTGAAATAATAATAATAATAATAATAATAATAATAATAATAATAATAATAATAATAATCCGGTAATTTCAGTGCCACTTGTGCGGTAATAAAATTTATTTTAAAAAATGTCTGTTGCTTCTTCACGATACGGGATTGTGAACTCAATAATGGATCGAAATCCCAACTTCAAATTTAAGGGGACACTGCACTAAAAATTAAAAACTTTTTTCCTATTAATTTTTTTCAACAAAATTTTGAGGACATGTCCACTATGTAAGGGACTCACAAAATTCAAATTTTGAACTCCCAAATATTTTCGGCTATTGATTTTTCTTTCCACTCCTTTTAGAAATATTTTCAAACACAAGTTTTTAGCAGATCACAATTTTTAAATTTCGTTTCTTTATTACATTCACAAGACAAAGAAACATTTCTATGCATTCATTTTATGAAATATCTCTTTCATTCACTTTGAAAATATTGTTTCAAATGTTAAAAATGTTATTTTTCCTGTATTTGAAGAGTGAAATATGCAAAAGGACACAAGTGACATTGTTGTTAAATTGAAATTATTATAATTTCAGATCCCAAGAGCTAGAAGGAACTTGCAGAAAAAGTTTCATCCCTGTTATGTTACTCTTTGTATTCACTATTTCAAATATATTTCAACAGGCCCATTAATTTGCACAACCTGAATAATTTTACAGCTTTCTTCTAACAAATTTTCATTTTGGTTCAATTTTAACATACAGATGTGAGGTTCTTGCAACAAACTGCATCTTATTTCCAGTTATTTTAGTGAAGTAATTATCTTTGAACTGTGTGATGTTTTTGTTTCTACTGAAAAGTATTGAATTTGGCACTTAGGCATTTTTGCATATTTCACTTTTCAATTCATGAAAAAAAAATTAATAAAATAAACTAGCAGCATCTCTCACAAAATAAATACATAGAAATATAAAGCTCCTTATGAATAATTACGGTAAAAAATTTCATCTAGATTGATTTATATTGGGCATAAAAAAGTTGGTGTTGAATCAAGAAAAGTAAAACTTACGGAAAATGGATTTGAAAGTAAAATGAATATTTATGGAAATTAAAATTATCCTCCGCTACATTCATCTAGTAACTTCAGGAGCAAACTTCAGAACATAAAAGTTACTAGATTTGAAATCAGAAATTTGTAAACAAATTCTTCGGTGAAAAAATAATTTTGACAGCCCTTTAAATGCCACATCCTGTTACAGCCTTAATTAAAAAAAAAAAAAAGACATATTTGTATTCGGAATTGAACTAAATCCATTTGGGATAAGAAAATATACATCCTACTTAAGTAAGTGAAATAGCCAATGATTTTTTTTTTTAATTTTCATAATTATCAGTGGAGTCTCCCCTTAATCGTTTGATGTCTCAGCTTACGAACGTTAATGAAATGAAATGAAAATTATTTCTTTGGTGGTCCTTAACATTTGACATTCATCAGCCATGGTTACTGAAAGCGGCCGTAAATTTATGATATATGATTACGTTGTTCTTGCATAAAGTTTTAATTTCGGAATATGTATTATAAATCTTTCTCGTGCTAAATTTTACAGTACTTGGTTAACATGTTTCGTCCTGTTATTGGGCTTCTTCAGAACTGGTTATTGCTGGTTTTTGCGCCTTTTGTTTTGTTTCCTGTGGGGGTGTGTTTGTGTAGTGTAATGTAGAGTCAAAGAGTGTGTGTGTTCTGAAATTGAGTTGTGTGTTGAGAATTTCATTTGGATGTGTTTTTGTGTGTCTATATATTTCGTATTGTTCTAGTGTGTTTGGTTTCTGGCTTTTTGGTTGGATGTGTACAATTTCTGTCTGTGTTGATGTCTCTGTAGATGTGGTTAGCATTTGTGATGTGTTCTGCATATGTGGAAGTGTTTTGTAATTTTGTTATGGCTGTGATGTGTTCTTTGTAACGTGTTTGAAATGAGCTGCCTGTCTGTCCTATGTAGAAGTTGTTGCAGGTGTTACATTTGAGTTAGTATACTACGCCTGTGTGGTTGTATTTGTTTGTGTTGTTTGTGTGTTGAGATGTTTTTGTAGAGTATTATTTCTTCTGTATGTGATGTTGTAATTTCATACACGTTACAAAGAACACATCACAGCCATAATAAAACTACAAAACACTTTCACATATGCTGAACACATCACAAATGCTAACCACACCTACAGAGACATCAACACAGATATAGAAATTCCACACATCCAACCAAAAAGGCAGAAAATAACGCATTAGAACAATATGAAATATACAGGCACACAAAAACACACCCAAATGAAATTCTCAACACACAACTCAATTTCAGAACACACACATTATTTGACTCCACATTACACTGTACAAACACATCCCCACAGGAAACAAAATAAAAGGCTTAGAAAGCATATTGTGATAATTCGGATTGTGAATGTTATAATACAATATAATATTGTTTTATGTATTCAGTCATATGACAAATCAAATTTACAAGACTAATGACACTTATTCATACAAGTAGTCATTATGTTCTATACAAATGAAAATTACGAACGATTTCGCCCTTCGGTCATCATCAGGCTCTTTGTACAATATCTTGTATCTGGTCTCTGTAGTAACATACAATGATGATTTGATAAATGAACTGTCTAAAAAATTAACTTATGATGTGTCTAAAATAATGTACAGACTTAATATGCATAAAATTAAAAACTGTAACTGCATTGCAATGATACATAAAATTGTAGAACTGTGAACATGTTCCTGATATGACTGAATAAATAAAACAATATTATATTGTATTAAAACAAAAGGCGCCAAGACTAGCAACAACGAGTTCTGAAGAAGGCCAATAACAGGCCGAAACATGTTAACAATGTAATATAAAATTTAACACAAGAAAGACATGTAATACATATTCCGAAGTGATATAGTGTTAAAAGTTGTGTAATCAAGATGTATAAAGTTTTAATATTACTACCGAAAAATGTAATAAATCTATTTTAATTGTTGAAAGATGATGTATAGTACTTACATCTGTAGACTCTCAGTACATCATTGCAAGCGGATTTATCCAATATACAATTCCCGTACGCCTTAACCCTCTGGGGGTCCTGGAAGAAAGCGTCCAGATCTACATCTTCGAGGGAGTCTGTAGCGACCACAGCGAAGAGGCAGGCGATCGTGAGAGCGACCAGGGCTTTCATCTTGGCGATTCTGAACTCCGTAGATTTCCTCCCCACTATTTAAACCACATCCTTCGTCGAACTCCACTTAACTCACATGCCTGTAGGCCGTTACTCATTGCCACATTCCTAACACACACAATAATCAGAATAAAAAAACAAGTTACAAATGTTGCTTGCATAACCGTAGAATAATCATTTCGTCACTTGTGAGCCATTTTCAGTAATACATGGGTACACTCAGTGGTATCAATCTATGGTACGTGTATCCCCAGGGGTACGTGAGGTTGTCTCGAGGGGTACGCATCCCACTGACTAGATATGCGAAAATACTGACATTTATTTTATTATAACTGTAGAATGTTATGTTATATTTAACGACGCTCGCAACTGCAGAGGTTATATCAGCGTCGCCGGATGTGCCGGAATTTTGTCCCGCAGGAGTTCTTTTACATGCCAGTAAATCTACTGACATGAGCCTGTCGCATTTAAGCACACTTAAATGCCATCGACCTGGCCCGGGATCGAACCCGCAACCTTTATAACTGTTGATGCCAATAACCAAAAATGTATTTTAAAATATGCTTAAGGACTTTACTAATAGACGGTAGTATATTATACACACTATTTAAAGGGTGTAATTGATATTTGTTATTGAAGTGTTGTATAAGTGAAGAAGTGTTTTGTGTCAGTGAAATGTGTTGTGTAAGTGAAGTGTGTTTCTGTCAGGGAAGCTTTATAGTTTATAGTGGCAGTGCAAAGAATTTGAACAGTGAAATGTTTTTGAAGTGTTAGAGAAATCAGGATAGAATCAGTGAAATGTGTCGTAGTTCCAGTGCAGTGAGTGAGTTGTCAGCGGAATGAGTGTAGGAAAGGTGCTTGTGCAGGTATGAACATATCATACTCGTGGGTTGTAGTTCGAACTTAGGGTTAAGATACAAATTAGATTTACTTTAAATGTTATTTTAAGTAATCGTGCTTCATTTAACTTAGGACGCTCCCTGTTATTGTTATTATTATTATTATTATTAGTATTATTATTATTAATTTATTATTAATTTTATCCTTTATTGTCATTATTGAGTGTAATTAGTTACCACTGCCACCGGGTATATACCCATTTGAAGTGTGAATACATACATACATACATACATACATACATACATACATACATACATACATACATACATACATACATACATACATACATACATACATACATACATACATAATTACTGCAGTTCACATATTTTCTTTTACAATATCTACTTTTGATTTTCCTTGCTTCAATTATATCTTAACACAGTTCATTACTGTTATAGCTAATTGCATCAATACCTATTGTAGCTATGTATAATAATAATAATAATAATAATAATAATAATAATAATAATAATAATAATTATTATTATTATTATTATTATTATTATTATTAGTATTATTATTATATCTAGTTTATTTTGCATACAACATTAATAATTCATAGTGCTTTTTTATTTCCTATATAATTGCAAGCAGCTTGGAGTAGGAAGAAAAAAAAAAGTTATTTATGCAACAAGTGGATAATCTTGATGATTATGGCACTACTGTCATAATAAGATTACCCACGAGTTGGATACAACACTTTATGGCATCTTAGCATTATAAATTGTAGGAAATAAATTCGGGATCCATAGCTGACAAAGTCTTCATATATTCGTATCGATTAGTTGCGTCTGACAGTGACACTGAATAAAGAGAAATGGTTGACCTTGCAGGTTACTGCATGTTACAAATGTTCCTTTATTTTGTTACTATAGTTTCTCTGAACCACAGAATTGTATTATGTGATATTACAAAAGTGATACAAAATTGTTAAAGATTGGAAATAAATTATACAATATGTTACCTTCTGTCCTGCATTTCATTTCTTGTTATACGGCGCGAATACGTCATTGCTATTATTGGCACGCGTGCCATAATAAGCCGATTACGAACAATATTGGATGTAGTAACAACCTGTTTATAATACTAGGATAGCATTTACGCTAGCAAAAAAGATTGTATTGTGTCATGGGCACCTCTGCTTCGGCATGTGGGCGTGAGGCCAGCAGCAGGCTGGTCGGTCTAGGCCCTTCATGGGCTGTAGCGCCACGGGTTGTTGTTGTTGTTGTGCCTTGGGCATAGTCTGCTCAGATGAGGAAATTAATCTGACGTCCTTGGGACAGATGGATATTCAATATGACGTCAACGAACCCCCTACTTACTTTCAAACTCCTTTCGTTCTCTTCAGATACATCTTCTGGCAGCTTTAGTGGCGGAATATCTTCATCAAAACTCAGGAAGCGTAACAATTAATTATGATTATTTATGGAAAGAGCAGTGTTTCTATTGCTTAGAAAGATATAATAATAATAATAATAATAATAATAATAATAATAATAATAATGAGAATTTAAATACTTATCCTGTGATAATATATCCTATATAACCTTTAAACATTGAGAAACTTGAAACATCTATTATTATTAACGAGAATTGTTTGAAAAATATTTCCTTAGTCCATTCTTAAATTGGTTTGATGTCTGACAATTTCTGACATTTCTCGGTAGGGAATTCCAAAGTCGAGAAACAGCTACAGTGAAAGAAGACGAGTATGACGATGTTCGGTGGGAGGGAAAGGATAATATTGAGGAGCGTCGTGATGAATGACCGTTTGCGTTTGTAAATTTAATAATCTGATTAGCTATTGTATACTTTTAGTACAGCCATCGATGTACCTCAGTCGGCACACTCGCTGGGCTGCTGATCCGGAGCTGTTTTCGGGCTTGGGTTGAATCCCCCTTTGGTCTTTGGTTTCTTCCGAGGTTTTCCACAGCCGTGGGACTGAAGCCGGATGGTCTATGGTGAATCCTTGGCATCAACCCCTTTTATTTGATTACCCCCCTTTGATTTGATTACCTGGTTGGGTTTTTCCGAGGTTTTCCCGAACCAAAAGGCAAATTCCGGGTAATATTTTGGCAAATCCTCGGACCTCAACTCATCTCACTACATCTCGCCAAAATATTGTAAAAAATTGCACAAAATTGTAAAAATTATAGAAAATTACTAAATTGTAAAACTATAAAAATTTAAAAAAATTGTAATTGTAATATTGCAAAATTTTGACTTGTTCCACATCTTAAAACTTCATTGCTCATGTAAGATCTATGGAATAAAATAAATGAATACAAATGAATGAATGAATCGTGTGTCTAGGTTATGTGGGTGGATAAATTTGGAAACGAAACGCGATACAGATAGGAGTGGATAAATGCAACACTCTATATGAAAGAGGAGAGAAAAATAGTGGATTTTCATACGATCTTCTAGACGGAGCCAGGACAACATTTCGAGTGATGGTGTTACGTGATCAGCCCGGCGAATATTGCAGACGAAACGGACGCCAGGGTTGCCAGATTGATTTTACCTAAAGTCGCCAAATCTTTGTGCTATTGTAGCCCAATGTCGCCAGTTTTCTCCTTTAAAAATAATTAATCTCAATGTATGCGTTTTATGGAAATGAATATAATATCGTTATTTTATGTCATAAATAATTATCTATGGCATACGCTTTGCATTCTTTTTTGTACTGATCTTCTCAAATTTTCCCCACTTCTCTTGAACAAATTAAATATAGGCAGTCAAGCTGTAGTAGGAACTGCTGTTAGTTTGCTAATTTTTAAATTGATATAAAATTCTGTGAAGTGCTTGGTCTATAAGGTTCATTGTAAGTTTATTGGTCCTCATATTAAGAAAAAAAGTACAGTAAGCTTATTTCCTACGTGAGCAAGGAACGATACTTTTGTATAAACAAGTGTCAAAGATCGGTGACAAGTTTCGGCGTATCAACAATGATAATATCTAGTGCCATATTTTATATCTGTCATTTGATTGGATTAGCGATGTATCAGCAATGAACTACTGGACAGAATAAAGTAAATAATACAAAATAAATAAACGATTACGTGAGGGTTTTCTGAGTGGCCCGAATTTAGCAAAATTCTAGGCAAAAGTCGCCCAAATTTCGCAAGATTCCAGGCAAAAGTCGTCCAAATAGTGAAAGTCACAATTCTTTAAAAATAGATCGCAAAACCTTCATTTATGTAGCCCAAACGGCGAAATATCATCCAATCTGGCAACTCTGACAGACGCACATATTATTATGAACACGTTTCAGTGTCTGCGCAAAAGTAATGCTTAGGTCAATAAACAGAATATCAAAGTTTCTATTATGCTGAAAGACTTTATTAGGCGTTAAGAAATATACGCCATACAAAGACATTATGCATTATACCCCAAAGAACATGCTAAAATTACAGGTAGACAGAAATTGAAACCTTTTCACAGAGCGTATTCCGAATCTCAGCGCTGAGCAATCTGATGGCATCACGGTGTTCCGAATTTCAACGATGACGTAGCTGGTGGTCCACCGGTGTCGCACTGGTCCCATCAGTTTGCAGAGGTGGTGGCAATATCCATCAGCCGACATCAGTAAATCTGATTGGTTGTTGTATAGGGCGGGAATTAGCAGACGAATGACATCGTGCACTGTTGTGTCATGGCGGTGTGTTCTGCTGTATTGTTTGTAATGAGCACAACGTAAAAAATATGTTAATGGCTTTTGAGCGAACATGTCAACGGACCAGTTATTACTAGCGGTTCAAGAAATAAATTGTTTATGCTCTCTTTTCTTTGAACGAGATGACAATACGGAAATTTCGCAAAATCTTGCTAGCGTAACACAAACATCTTGTACAGCCGCCATGTTAGTCATTGGACCTTCCAGCAGTTTTGTTCCTATTTCGCTGCAGCGTGACGTCATTGGTGTCCACCGGTCCGGTGAGATTCGGAATACGCTGACAGTGACTTTCCGAGCAAAGGAAATAACTCAGTTAAAACAACAATGAACTTAACACTCATCTCCAAGCAAAATGCCAGACTACTGTGTACCTCTGTGATAATATAAAATCTTTCTTGTCAGAAATTAGACTTGAATCTAGCTCTGTTTAACCTTTCGTTACTGTGGGGAGTAAAATTTACTTCGCTACTGTCGTGGGATGTGACGAACCCCAGCGGAACAGGAGTTACAGTATTTGAGTAAGAAATATAGATAGGCCTGCAGTATATTCCACATTTTTGTCATGTAGGTCTATATTGTGAGCTATACTTGTAACAAACACACATACCTCACAAAGCTCTTTATTCTCCTTGAATGCATTATTCACATCTGAAGTACAACTCCAAATAAGTAACACTGGTCTACAAAAAGAAACCTTTTTGTCTGCTACTGAGGAAATTTCAAGTATTCTATACTGAATTGATGACTTGATTCCATATCTGTAATCAGATTTATCATAGCACGTTAGGCTTTTGAATTATGGACTGTAACATTAATTCTAAATCTTACTATTCAGTACATACCTGTACCATAAAGTCAAAGGTATAAATTGAGCTTAGTTTGTATAATATTATTTGTAAGTTATATTACCGTATTGGCCCGAGTGTAAGCCGCACCCGAGTATAAGCCGCACCCTTAATTTTAGGGGGAAAGGAGAAAAAAAAAGAAAAATTGAGTGCAGAATGAGAAAAAAAGGAAAATTGAGTGCAGTGAAATTTACCTGTCACATTATCCAGTTACAAAACTGTTTACACTATTTAAACACTTTTTCTTCAATTACGGTATTACGTGGGTAAATCACCAAAAATACCGGTACAACTAATCACCGTCTTCTCCAATGTCACTGCTGACTTCACTACTACCGGTACCGGTATTTGTTTCATCACTGTCACTTTGTTCATCACTCTCCGCCCAAAGTACGTCGTCCTTACTGCCATCCAGAGCATTAGACACGCAGCATTTCTTGAAGCCTTTGATGATCGAATCTGGTGATATCGTGTGCCATGATGAGAGAATCCACTCACACATAAGGCTGACAGATGGCTTCTTGATCTTCCCAGATGGAGTGAATGCATGACCCCCTTCTAGAAGCCAATCCGAATACTGTTTTCGGAGATTGTCTTTAAAAGGCTTGTTCACGACGACATCAAGCACCTGCAATTTTGATGTCATACCTCCAGGTATAACGACTAGGTCTGTCTTCAATGCAGTAATTTTCTTCTTTACTTCGGGTGTGAGGTGACCTTTAAAGGCATCCAATACTAACATAGCCCTCTTACAGAGCAGCGCACCTGGTCTGCGATTCCAAACCGTAGCTAGTCAGTCCATCATTAGTTCGGTTGTCATCCATCGTTTCTCTTGGCAACGAATCACTAATCCCTTAGGTAAATTCTCCTTGGGCATAGTTTTACGCTTCAGAATAACGTACGGAGGCAGTTTTCCTCCATCTGCCGTAACCGCCAGCATCACAGTGATTCTTTGTTTTTCATTTCCAGTTGTTCTCAATGATATGTTTTTCGCCCCTTTATTGTCAACTGTCATATTGCTCGGCATGTCCCAAAATACGGGCGTCTCGTCAGCATTGCCGATCTGGTGTAATGGGTAAGAGTGGCGCTGACGCAATTCAATGACGTGCCTCTGGAAGTTGATGAGTTTCTCAGTAAAATCCTCTGGCAGTTTCTGTGCTAATGAAGTGCTTCGTCGGAGAACAAGGCCACTTCTACGCATAAACCTGCGGCACCAACCTATACTCCCATGGAATTCTGTCTGTGGAATGTTTAGAGTCTTCGCTATTTCCAACGATTTTACCTGGATTACTTGTCGAGAGATAGGCATCCCTTCTTTCCTTTTGTCTTGTACAAAGGAAAGGACCCTACGTTCTAGTTCAGGGTATTTCCCAGCCTTGGGTCCTCTGAAAGATTTTCTGGTTGTATTGGCATTTTTCAGTTTATCCTCCGAGGCGATCCAGCGCTGCACATTAGACTCATCCACACTAAACTTTTTGCCGGCTTCTCTATTAGACGTACTCCTAGCATGACGAATAACTGCAAGTTTGAAACTAGCGTCATAACTGCGCCGAATTCCCAAGCTTGTTGAAGCTTTTCTTTCTACGTTTCCGCTCATGGCTTAACCCGTAGCTACGTACAAACTGTTTTAATCTGTCCTATCATACAAAAGAGTACGATCACTGTAATATGAAGACTGGTACATTGTTGCGTCATATACCATACGACTGCTGACAATTTCAAACACGAGCGCATGGCATTGTTGCTCCATTTCAAAATGATAAAATTACCGGTAGCAACATGCGCCACATTTCAAGTTTAAATTTATCGGCCGCGCAAATAAGCCGCACCCCAACTTTTCGAGTTTGAAATTTGAATAAAAAGTGCGGCTTATATTCGGGCCAATACGGTATATTGTTTTAAATACATTTATAAGAAAATATACATTTACAATATGTAGTAAGCACCAAAAACTCTGTTGGAAGCACTTGAGAGACCTTTGTTTTCCGCTTATGTGGTTGATCGCAGCAGAAATCACCCATCATGCTCGGACCGTATTGACCTTAGTACCTGGATTCCATCGTTGATATGTCCTCATGGAAGCTTTCACCATGTTCCTCATTTACAGCGTCGAAATTTGGAGGGGAAAAAAGTCAAGATATGAATGAAGAAAGTGTATTTTTAAAGACATGCGACAACCTAGGTTCTGAAATGCTCTAAGCATGTTACACACCAGCTCAGCATAATTATCAGCTCGATAATTTTCTAAAGACCTAGTTGACACTTGAAAAAATGTGTCCCAAGGTTCAAGATCAAGAGCACTCAGTTTTGACCTGAACGCGGTGTCACACCTCATAACAAAAAATAAAAAATGTTATTATTTTAAAATTGTGACGTGATAGAAGAAAACAGACTTCAGATTTGTAATCAGTACACTCAAATTAGGGTTGGTACCAGTACACTTGTTTTAGTTCGGTAGCAAAATCACTGTAGACCAGTGTAATCAATATGGTATATAGTTTATACAACTATTATACCGTAGTATTGGATAAGAAATCGATTTCCTCCGAAAGTAGGAGTGGTTCTGTTGACGTTAGGCTGCGTGTTATTCTAATTTATTGTGTTAGAGAGACTGAACTGGAATTCCGAGCGTGAAGAAGGCGATTTGTCGCATGTTGCATGGCCTTCGTGCCGGTCGCGCGCCACCCGGTTGACCTGAATGATATTATCGAACACTCTGGATCTCTTGCACGAGGTATCGTAATTAAAAATTTAGAAACAACTTCTATTATAGAAAGAAGGAAACCTGCACCGATACTGTGGTGGAGTGTGTGAAACCCCAGAAGAAAGAAAGGCGTCTGCACTGTTAAACGGTTGAAGTTCAACTAACGACCCATATAACAAAGCAAACTAGAAGAAATAATATTGTAGTTGTTTCTGCAATAACTCCTATGTGACATATTTACCGATTTTCATATTTTTCCTCTATTAAATAACTTAAATAGTGATACAACAAATAATAAAATCTCCTGTATGTAATTATAGTTCTTTGTTTCGAAAATGTAAGAATTCACAATCTCCTATGCACGGCTGCCATCTATACTAATAATAAATTTGTAGCCGAAATTTTTCTGGTAATTTTCGATTTTTCAAAAATAATTGGTCCTAACATATATAATTAACCACCCTGAAACCGAAAATCGCATTTTTGAAATTTTTGTTTGTATGTCTGTCTGTATGTTTGTTACCTTTTCACGAGATAATGGCTGAACCGATTTATATGAAAATTGGAATATAAATTAAGTTCGTTGTAACTTAGATTTTATGCTATATGGCATTCAAAATACTTTATTTAAAAGGGGGGTTATAAGGAGGCCTGAATTAAATAAATTGAAATATCTCGCTTATTATTGATTTCTGTGAAAAATGTTACATAACAAAAGTTTCTTTAAAAATGATTTTCGATAAGTTTTATTCTTTACAAAATTTTGATAGGACTGATATTTAATGAGATAAATGAGTTTCAAAATTAAAATAACGCCATCTAAGACGGTGCAATGAATTAAGAACAAATGACTTAGTCTATAAGGGACCTTGGACAACAACAATCGAAACAGGGGCCTTGGACATCAACAATCGAAAGCTATTAAACGTAGCCTACAGAGAATGTTTCTGTGTTTGTATGAAGTCATATCAGAAGCTAAATTAACCGATTTGTATAATTAATTATTATTTCACCATTGGAAAGTGTAGTTTCTCTAGATGGACATAATGCTATAATGTTATTACAGTAACGTCTGAGTAAATCGAGGACAGGTAAGATTAAAATAACTTCTTATGCACAGAAGATTTGAGACTATTTTGTACATTCGTTTTCTGTATTTGTTAAAATAATATTTATGTACGCTCATTTTAATATCAGAGAGTTAACGAACAACGAGAGTGTATGGATTTAGTATGCAGTAATAATACGTTAGCTTAGCAATCCATTATTTTATAATTCAAATTTTAACTATGCTCAATTTAATCGTGTTAAAATACATAAAATATATATGCAATAAATGCAATGCAAAAAAAAAATTGGGTAATGAGCGAAGCAGATTATCTTGCGCTGTTGTAAAAGTTGTTCCCTGGATCAAACGTCCTATTTTAATTATATAATTACTTTATATTTATTTCTAACAGGTGCAGCGGAGCGCACGGGTACGGCTAGTAGGATGAATAAATGTGTTTTTTCTTCCTTCTGAAAAATAATTGTATAGGAGTTAGGAACAACGACGATATGAAGGAACACAGAGAGTCAAATTGTTATCGCAAACTTCCTAGTCAGAAATTGGCGCAACATATTAGATGGGGGTTTCACAAAACCAGTATTATCATATTTCTTCTTCAATGCTCGTCTCATCATACAGAATGCAACAACAATAATAATGTAATCATCAGGCCTCGCCATTTCCGACCCATGATAGTATAATTTGTGATGCATTACCATAGCGTTTCAAATTCTGGTCGTGTGGCCTGATCACTACAGGACAACTGGATGCGTGAACAGGCTCAATACAACGTGCACTTCATCTAACTACAAGTTGTACCTGAAATAAGTACGGTTTGTAATTTTCAATATCAAATATCATTAAAGTATGCATGTTCATACAATTGTATATGCATTAAAAATAGGATACATTGTATTTACTTAGTTCAGTTGTACGATTGAGTACGTTAAAGAAAGGAAAAGAATAGTATTTAATATGTTAGGCATTACAGAAAAATAATAGCAAAGTTCTTTATATAAATTTTCTATTACTAAATTTGTAAACATTTAATTTAATATCGAATTGCAGTTAATTTGGTATGCAAACAAGTCATTATTTATTTATTTATTTATTTATTTATTTATTTATTTATTTATTTATTTATTTATTTATTTATTTATTTATTTATTTATTTATCCATTCATTCATTCATTCATTGACTCATTGATTCATTCATTTATTTAATTTTTTATTGATTTACGTATTCATCCTTTTTTATTTATTTATTTCCTTTAGAATCGGCATGTAGTAATTAAATAATAGCCAGTATCTAGCAGGTAGATCAGCCATTTTTGTAGTCGGTCCATTAATTCTATATTTGACTTAGGCCCTACGTTTTTTGGTATTGCAGTGTTCGTTTACAAATCGTCGTTTACGTCCTTTCATAATTGTATGAATGCCTTACACATTATTTCTTCATCTGTTGAAAAGTGCTTAGAGCTTCATATTTATGCAATAGTGTATTAGAAAACCCCTTCATTTGTGATATATTTATAGATTTATTTCAACTGCACAATAACTCCACAATTAACCCAAGCACTGCCGATGCACTCATTAACTGCGTAGTTGCTATCACACAGCGAATGTACATTGCTCGTAGCCGCCTCCACTTCTTTCTGTCGTCTGTGTGCTCGGAGGTCCGTGTGATCTCAACTTGCTGCTTTGTTGTGGGTCGGAAACGAGTTGCCCTGGTAATCATACTTATAAAGATAAAGATAAAGATAAATATAAAGATAAAGATAAAGATAGCCTATTGTGTCCCATGAAGGGCAAAGGCCTCCTTAAATAACGGCAAGCTCTATTTGCCTAATGTGATGAGCTAGTCACGTTAGACGTGATATTTAAGTCTAGGAACTTGAATTTCTTTAACAATGATTCTCTCACTGCCTTTCACAACTTCCTATCTATGCACAAATGTCCCTCGAGTAGTTTCCACTTTCTTCTGTCTCTTGCCTCTCTAGACCATTGTTGACCTGCTTGTCCTTTGAAGAAGTCTGCCCATCTGCGCCGAGGTCTGCCTTGAAGTCTCCTCCCTATACGGGGGTCCCACATGGTAGCTCTGTATGTCCATCTGGGACAGGGCATAGTTGCGCCCTACGGTCAGGTAAAATCCAGCAGATAAAAAAGGGTCCCTGTTTTGTGGGCATAGTTGCGCCCCGTTCCCATCAGGTAGAGAAAAGGGCATGACATAGTTGCGCCCCGATGAAATAGGTAGAGAAAAAGACATTACGGGAACTCGAGCCTCGTAATCAACCAATCTTATTGATTTCTTATTCGATTTAATATTCATTATCGATACCGTTAAAATGAACACCACGAAGATGGCAGTATTTTATTAACTGTTTTTCTACTGTTTATGCAGTGATTATCAATAGCCTACCGTTGAAATGAACACCATGAAGTTGGCAGTACTTTATTAACTGACATATTTAAATGAGTGAGCCTTGGAACAGGGGCCTTAGCAGCCTTGACATTTTATTAGTGATTTTCACACCGTCTGTGGCGTATAGTGAGGTTAATTTAAAATGAATGTTAACTTTAGTGAAATGGTAAAGAGTTAATAATTCACCATGGTTCTAAGTTTCAATTTTCGAAACCCTGTACCGTAGGGTAGAGGGGCAAAGAAGGCCTGATGGTCTTATCTCTACCAGGTTAAATAAATAAACACTACTAAATACTAAATATCGATGTAGAAACAAAAAGTGCAGTTCATTTATTGTGTGTGATCAATAAAAAAGTGTTCTTTTAAATAGCAAAATTGATCATACGCTAGGCCTACCTGATTTCAATGCAGATATCACTGTAATATATTTCAGTAAATTATTTATTTTATGACAATCACTTTCGTGTGTACTATCCCCATCGGGGCGCAACTATGCCATGTCCATTCTGCTACCTGATTTATTCGGGGCGCAACTATGCCATGTCCATTCTGCTACCCGATTTCTTCGGCACGCAACTATGCCATGTCCCTTCTGCTACCTGATTTCTTCGGGGCGCAACTATGCCATGTCCCATCTGCTACCTGATTTCTTCGGGGCGCAACTATGCCATATCCATTCTGCTACCTGATTTCTTCGGGGCGCAACTATGCCATGCCCCTTCTGCTACCTGATTTCTTCGGGGCGCAACTATGCCATGTCCCATCTGCTACCTGATTTCTTCGCGGCGCAAATATGCCATGTCCCATCTGCTACCTGATTTCTTCGGGGCGCAACTATGCCATGTCCCTTCTGCTACCTGATTTCTTCGGGGCGCAACTATGCCATGTCCCATCTGCTACCTGATTTCTTCGGGGCGCAACTATGCCATATCCATTCTGCTACCTGATTTCTTCGGGGCGCAACTATGCCATGTCCCATCTGCTACCTGATTTCTTCGCGGCGCAACTATGCCATGTCCCATCTGCTACCTGATTTCTTCGGGGCGCAACTATGCCATATCCATTCTGCTACCTGATTTCTTCGAGGCGCAACTATGCCATGTCCCTTCTGCTACCTGATTTCTTCGGGGCGCAACTATGACATGTCCCATCTGCTACCTGATTTCTTCGGGGCGCAACTATGCCATGCCCCTTCTGCTACCTGATTTCTTCGGGGCGCAACTATGCCATATCCATTCTGCTACCTGATTTCTTCGGGGCGCAACTATGCCATATCCATTCTGCTACCTGATTTCTTCGGGGCGCAACTATGCCATGTCCATTCTGCTACCTGATTTATTCGGGGCGCAACTATGCCATGTCCCATCTGCTACCTGATTTCTTCGCGGCGCAAATATGCCATGTCCCATCTGCTACCTGATTTCTTCGCGGCGCAACTATGCCATGTCCCTTCTGCTACCTGATTTCTTCGGGGCGCAACTATGCCATGTCCCATCTGCTACCTGATTTCTTCGGGGCGCAACTATGCCATGTCCCTTCTGCTACCTGATTTCTTCGCGGCGCAACTATGCCATGTCCCATCTGCTACCTGATTTCTTCGCGGCGCAACTATGCCATGTCCCATCTGCTACCTGATTTCTTCGGGGCGCAACTATGTCATGTCCATTCTGCTACCTGATTTCTTCGGGACGCAACTATTCCATGTCCCATCTGCTACCTGATTTCTTCGTGGCGCAACTATGCCATGTCCATTCTGCTACCTGATTTCTTCGGGGCGCAACTATGCCATGTCCATTCTGCTACCTGATTTCTTCGGGACGCAACTATGCCATGTCCATTCTGCTACCTGATTTCTTCGGGACGCAACTATGCCATGTCCATTCTGCTACCTGATTTCTTCGGGACGCAACTATGCCATGTCCATTCTGCTACCTGATTTCTTCGGGACGCAACTATGCCATGTCCATTCTGCTACCTGATTTCTTCGGGACGCAACTATGCCATGTCCATTCTGCTACCTGATTTCTTCGGGACGCAACTATGCCATGTCCATTCTGCTACCTGATTTCTTTGGGACGCAACTATGCCATGTCCATTCTGCTACCTGATTTCTTCGGGGCGCAACTATGCCATGTCCCTTCTGCTACCTGATTTCTTCGGGGCGCAACTATGCCATGTCCCATCTGCTACCTGATTTCTTCGGGGCGCAACTATGCCATGTCCCTTCTGCTACCTGATTTCTTCGGGGCGCAACTATGCCATGTCCCATCTGCTACCTGATTTCTTCGCGGCGCAACTATGCCATGTCTCTTCTGCTACCTGATTTCTTCGGGGCGCAATTATGCCATACCGGTCCATCTGTCTCCTGGTAGCCTGGCCACGTGTCCACCCCATTTCCATTTGGGTGTAATGGCTGCATGTGTGAAAATCTAAAATGATGGATGTGAGATTTACCGACTTTCATCCTGAGGATTAAATCTATAATAGGCTTGTCGACAAACCTACAACACGGGGCAAGGTAAATTTGCTGTATGCCCCGGAGGAGCGGTGGATGTACAATCTTGAGGAAGGATAATGTGATTCCCACACAGACTAAGATTTCATCCAACGTACAACTGTGGCTCATCGATAATAACAGTGAACTAAGTTAGAATGTGGCGAAACTGCGTATTTTATTAATACAATAATTAATATATTATATCATATACCACTTAATTAAAATAAAACCATTCATTTCCAAACACGTTCTTTATGTACATTATATACAGTAGAACCCCGAATATCCGTCACCCTATTAACCGATTGACGAATTATCCGACTGTATATTTCTCAGTTTTTTTTTTTCTTCTTCAGAAATAAATAACTTATATGAAGTACTGTTTTGTACATCGTATTAGTAGGTTCTACATATGTTTTTGCTAGAGAGTGTTATTACAAGCCTTAGACTAATCGTTACACAGCATTGTCTACTGTTCGAATTGCCGTTCTATAATGTAACTTCTATATAAAATGTCTTCTACGGGTATTAACAGAAAACGTGTTATGCTAAGTATCGAGGAAAAAAATGGAAATATTTGAATGGTTTGTGAAAGAGAAACTGTGGCTCACATTCTCGCATCAGAATATGAGATTGGAGTTACAACTTCGCGAATTAATAAAGAAAAAGCAAGGATAAAGTGTAAAAAAGTATGTAAATCTACAATATGAGACCTCCTTTATTCCTGTCTTTCCTGAGGCATTACAAAGGGTTTCCTTGTCCCTTAAAACCCGTCATTGACAACCAGACTTAAATTAGTGAACTTCTGATCCGCCACCTAGCAAGTTAAATACGAGACCATGGAAGAAATTACAAAATCTTTCATGGTACGGATTATCCGATTTTTTCGATTAACCGTTCAGCCCATCCCCTTCATTACCACGGATAATAGAGGTTCTACTGTATTATGAAATAAATTAATCTTCTTTTTAAACTTATAAAGTGATAATAAATCAGCCTTACAGCATGGTCCAATCTGTCTGAACTGAAGTCAAATCATGCTTAAGTAACGGAAATTGTGAGCCCCTAAAAGAATTTAAGAAGTTAATGCATATTGCGAGAAAATAATGTAGCTTACTTCAGTAAATATTCACACCATTTGTAGCCTATATATGCATTGCAGGCGGCGAATCTAAATATCAACGCTGCAGATTCGCAGAAGTCCGGCGATACTTTCGCGTCGGTGTGGGCACACTCATATACCGCAATGTACACTGAGGCAGTGGCAACTTTGCGAAGCGAAACATTCGCCACCGGTGCGATTATTTCGCGTCGGTGTGGAGAGGCCTTAACACAGCTTTTCGAATTTTTACAGTAGAAAAACGTTGTATGTCACTCCAGAAGAGCAACGTTGTAAAGCAAAGAAACTTAAATACGTCCATATTTCCTGGTAAATTCTTTATGGTTGTTACATTTGAATACATTAATAATAATAATAATAATAATAATAATAAAACAAATTTATATGATAAGAAATTGATATAATTACACAACTTAGATTATATCACAATTAGAGATGAGCTTAAACGATATTTTAAAGTATATATGACAACTGTGACTGTGACAATTAAATATCTGTGACTTTTATCGGTGATTTTGTCACATCGATATTTTATATCGAGACGTAAGCACAATATGCATGAATTACCCCGATATTTTGTCACACCGATAAAAAAAATTAGCAGGAAATATTGAAGAGCAGTGAAATATGAATACAATTTCTCTAAACACACCACTCATCAGTGATTTATATGGGAAAATCCAACAAAGAAATTATGTACATGTACCATTAACAAATAAACACTTATCTAACTGAACAGTAACATCTGAAAAGTTTGTCTCATGTACCAAGGGGTTATATTATAGATATTGAACCAGTTTATCATTTTTAAATGTAGTTGGGTATGGAGAAATTGAGGTTATATGATTATCCTAATCGTTTTAAAAATTGATCCTTTTTATTATGATGGATAAATTATTTTATGTCGTGCATTAACATTATAATATTGAGTCATAGAATAAAAATTAATGAAACATAAGTATTCGGAAAAACATTGGAAAATAATTACAAAACGAAACACTTGTTCAGACAGGATTTTACACAAGATTAAGTACTGGTAACCAATGGTGTTATTATTTAAATCGTGTAATAACTACATAATTTATAATAATATGGAGAAACTACGGCCAGATTGCTGATATTGTATCATGCGCACGCGCAAACCTACGACGTAGAGGAGAAAATATCAGTCGCAGAGTACTGAATACGGAGCAGATTTCGATAGCGATATTTTGTCACAGATATTTCGCGTCATCAGTAACAGGTTTATCTGTGACAAAAAATACCTGTGACAAAATATCGGTTTGTGAAATATCGGCCATCTCTAATCACAATAAAAGGTCTTCACTTCAAATAACCATCATAGAAGTCCATACCTCAGGAGTAACGGTCAGCGCGTCTGGCCGCGAAACCAAGTGGCCCGGGTTCGAATCCCGGTAGGGGCAAGTTACCTGGTTAAAGTTTTTTTCCGGGGTTTTCCCCTCAACCCAATAACTACCAAATGCTGGGTAACTTTCGATGCTGGACTCCGGACGCATTTCACCGGCATTATCTCCTTCATTTCATTTAGACGCTAAATAATATCAGTTGTTGATATAGCGTCGTAAAATAACCCAATAACATAAAGAACCTCATCATTAAATGACATGACTTCTCGTAACTCAATTGTATTTCTATAGAATTCTCTCGTCCACACCTGTGGAGTAACGGTTAGCCGCGAAACCAGGTGGCCCGGGTTCGATTCCCGGTCGGGGCAAGTTACCTGGTTCAGGTTTTTTCCGGGGTTTTCCCTCACCCAATATGAGCAAATGCTGGGTAACTTTCGGTGTTGGACCCCGGACTCATTTCACCGGCATTATCACCTTCATCTCATTCAGAAGCTAAATAACCTAAGATGATAAAGCGTCGTAAAATAACCTACTAAAATTTAAAAAATATAGAATTCTCTTGAGGAGAGATATAGGAAGTGAGACCTTTAGTAAAACAAGTGTCATAAAGAGAGAAAATAATATGAAAATAGTTTTATTTAACATAAAACAAAAGACATATTACAGGTCATTTTGCAATCTATATCAGTTGTAGACTTGTTTTTAATATTTGGTGATGATTTGAATGTTTTACGTTTAATATGAGTTTCTAAGGTAATCATTAAGGAGTAGTGATTTGGAAAGAAGAAGTAATAATTTGTCCTCCTTGTCCTTGTTTGTTCAGTGTCCTTTGATGAACTCCTCGAACTTCTGTGTACGAGATCCATCAGGATCGTATAGTTTTGGTATCTTAGTCCAAATCTCGGGCACCTTTACCCTGCTGATTTCCACAGTCTTCCTGACCAGAAATTTCTGTTTCTCGGAACATTTGCTGCATTGGTCTTCATACGCTTGCTCCAACCATGCTGCAAAAATAACATATTCTACTGTTAGCAATTCTGTACAAAATATTAAAGATCTTGACATGGTAAACCGTTTGTTGAGTACAAAGTATTATTAGATTGAATGGCATGTAGTTTTATGAAGTCAAAATGAGACATACATATATATGGAAGGAATGGTGAATGGGAGAAGAGTTCGGGGAAGAAGAAGATAACAGATGATGGACGGCATTAAGATATATGGATCATATGCGAAGACAAGAGGAAGGCAGAAAATAGGAAAGATTGGAGATTGCTGAGATTGCAGTGAAGGACATGTCCTTGGGCAGAACACTATGAATGAATGAATGAATGAATATGAACCTATACAGAGTGAACAATAAGTAATATCATTAATTTGTGGGGTTATTCTTTGAGATATTTCGAACCAAAATGTTTAATACAATTTTGATCTTTTTCGCACCCTTTTCGAGATAAAAATAATTTTATATGAAACATTTCATAGCGTGTTTTGGGAAATCCATTGATTCAATTTTCCATATGCTCAGTCAATTTAAGAGAACATTGATTTATGATAACAAATAATTTAAGTAATTTCAGTTTTATCCTTTCTGTGTGCAGATATTTGAACTGCTTCAATGAGTGAAGTAGCAAAACTAATTTATTTACACTAAATCAGCGTTTTTATTAAAGTTTTGTTTCTGTCCCCATTCTTAAGGCAACATTCTGTTTCTGCTAGTAATTATATCTACAAGGTTAATTCCATTACTCAGTTATTTAGTTTTTGTATAGGTGATAAAAAAGATGATAATGCATGCATTTTAGGAGATTAAATTATATTCAGTAAAAGGAGAAAGAAACAATGAAAGCATAGACCTTCATTTTGGCTGAGAGAAATAAATAATACGGTGGATTACATTTCATTAATTCCTTGTCCAAAACGACCATCTGCCAGAACATATCGTCGCCTGAATGCAAGAACTAGGTAACTCGAAATTTGCGTTTTTTAGTTACCTATTTTATACTTACTTACTTACTTACTTAACTTACTTACTTACTTACTTACTTACTTACTTACTTACTTACTTACTTACTTACTTACTTACTTACTTACTTACTTACTTACTTACTTACTTACTTACTTACTTACTTACTTACTTACTTACTTACTTACTTACTTACTTACTTACTTACTTACTTACTGGCTTTTAAGGAACCCGGAGACTCATTGCCGCCCTCACATAAGCCCGCCATGGGTCCCTATCCTGAGCAAGATTAATCCAGTCTCTACCATCATATCCCACCTCCCTCAAGTCCATTTTAATATTATCTTCCCATCTACGTCTCGGCCTCCCCAAAGGTCTTTTTCCCTCCGGCCTCCCAACTAACACTATATGCATTTCTGGATTCGCCCATACGTGCTACATGCCCCGCCCATCTCAAACGTCTGGATTTTATGTTCCAAATTATGTCAGGTGAAGTATATAATGCCCGCGGCTCTGCATTGTGTAACTTTAAACGCAGGAAATTAAATTAAATTAAATTAAACGCAGAATAAATGTGGGAAATGCGTGTTATCATTCGGTTGAGAAGCTTTTGTCATCTAGTCTTCTGTCAAAAAATCTGAAAGTTAGAATTTATGAAACAGTTATATTACCGGTTGTTCTGTATGGTTGTGAAACTTGGACTTTCACTTTGAGAGAGGAAGAGATTAAGGGTGTTTGAAAATAAGGTTCTTAGGAAAATATTTGGGGCTAAGAGGGATGGTTACCTCTTTTATAGCAGAGCAAAAATCGCACAAAATGTAACGCAAGAACTAGGTAACTGATTGAACGATACCAGCGACATCTACTTTGCAATGTAACAAATAGGTAAAAGAAAACGAGACATATTCCTTAGTGCAATAAATAAGTAAATAGGCAATGCCAAAAAATAGAAAAAATCAAGTTACCTAGTTCTTGCATTCAGGTGACGATATTATCCACTGATAAATTCAAAATTTCATCCATATGATTAGGGAAAGGAACTGGCCACACTACCTCATTATCTCCTGGCTTAGTTGCCTCATGAGTGATGCCTGATTGGTGTCACTTATGAGGTTCAGAGCTATCTTCGGAAAGTTGACTGAACAATAATATGTGAGTAATTGTGATATCGAATGTTTCTTTCTAGTGTTGAAAGCAGACATCAAATAGGCTTTCAGCATAACTACAACTGCATTAAAACATCTACTTGTTTCGCTTGATATTTGTAACAAATTCGGGTTTATTTACTTCTTTGATATACCTGTTTAGCATCTTAAACTAAGTCGTGGGTTCGGTTCCCGCTTGGGCTGATTACATGATTGTTTTTTTTTTTCGAGATTTTCCCCAACTGTAAGGCGAATGCCAGGTAAACTATCTCCAATGAAACTCTAAAGACAATCTGGAATAAATTACTTACATATGAAGTTGAAAGGACGACTTCTGAATAAAGAAACCTTATGTAAAATCCATCACTCATGCTCCAGGCACGAGTTTTATCAGAGTCGTTTGTCAAATACTATTTTTCTTTAAGAGGAGTGTAAAATTATACGAGTAATTTCAATAACCGAGTTGACTCAGACGGTAGCGTTCAAGACTCTCATTCGAGAGGGGCCGACAGCCTGACTGGGGTTTTTCATGGTTTCTCTCAGTCACAAAGACAAATGCCGGATTGGAAATTTACATACCATGATTCACCACCGCCTCAACCATCAATAGCATAAACATTAAACGAAATCTCAAATCAATTACTTGTAAACAAGGCATCTACAACACATAATAGAAACAGCAACTCAACAATAGTAAACACGACCTACTGGTATACCCACAGATCCTAAACACGCGATAGGACAACAGATAATGTTAACGTGTGTATAAGTAAACTTAATAAAGAATAGTTCAGTAGTTTACATCGTTTAAGTTACGTGAAAAAATTACAAATTTAAAGTAATACTTACTTGCTTACTTACTTGCTTACTTACTTACTTACTTACTTACTTACTTACTGGATTTTAAGGAACCTGGAGGATCATTGCCGCCCTCACATAAGCCCGCCACCGCTCCCTATCCTGGACAAGATTAATCCAGCCTCTATCATCATATCCCACCTCCCTCAAATCCATTTTAATATTATCTTCCCATCTACGTCTAGGCCTCCCCAAAGGTCTTTTTCCCTCCGGCCTCCCAACTAACACTCTATAATGAGTGTTAAAAGTATTAAAAGTAAGTCAAAAGTTAAGAGTATCAAAAGTAATATAAACAATTATTATAGTAGAATTCTGTAGAAGTTATGTGGAAAATTATCTTGTAAGAATCATCACTAGACCGCGGAACTTCATGCAATTGCATGTTTTATTGATTTGGCATATTGAGGAAGTTAAAGTGGATCTTTGCCGATTATGATTTTTACTTTCGAAAAAAAAAAAAAAGGCAACTTTATTTTGGATAAATTCATATTTCGAGGGTTTTTCTTTTTAAATAATAATAATAATAATAATAATAATAATAATAATAATAATAATAATAATAATAATAATAATAATAATAATAATAATAATAATAATTAATAATAATAATAATAAATAATTTATTACTAGAACAAATATTAGTTGCATATATATTTTTACGTCTATAAAAATCACTGTAACATCTCCAGAAAGAGTACATACTCGTGCTCAGGCGGCATTCCACAAAATTTTAAGACATTTTATTAATAAAATATGATAAAGTAAAAGGAGAAAAAGAAAAACACAGATATTATAGTAATTTAAACTATTATATATTTCCATTCTAAACAGTTTTCTTTTAATTGGTGTTTTTAAATAAGCAGCATTAGCAAAGTGATATCTTGTATGATTTGAGGCTTTCTCGGCGTTGGTTCGCTAATATGTTTTCGCGGGATATCAGCCGAGTTAAAAAATTTTGGAATGTTCCAAGCTTTCAACTGCTATCTCTGCAGCCATCTTCAGATAGCAGTTGAAAGCTTGGAACATTCCAAAATTTTAACTCGGCTGATATCCCGCGAAAACATATTAGCGAAAGTGATATCTTATTATAAAGTTTTGGACCGAAGTTGCTAGTGAGATTATAAGTTGCAGTATTGTGGTACATTTAGGTTCTATCAGGCATATGTTGTCTGATCTTTCAGTTTTATATTTATGTGAATTCAAATTAAATATATTTCGGTTTTTATTAACGAACTTCAATAAGACGTTGTTATAAATTTGATGGATATCTAATAATTTGAATTCAGAATACAACTGTTCCGAGAGATACTCAATGAGCTTGTTAAGACATATTTTTATTATTCTTCTTCTCTGTAGAAGTATTATTGGCATGAGGAAGGTACTGAAAGTACAACCCCATCCTATAATATCATCCTGCAATATAGCTTGTACTAATGCGAGGTAAATCAATCGTAAAGTAATTTTGTAGGATAATAAATTAGCGAATAGTTTTTTCTTAATTTATTGCAAAGAAAAAGAACACGTTTATCTCAACGTTGGTCGATTATTATTCCGAGATACTTAACATTAGGAGATTCGTTTAGAATAGGACAGTTACAATAATTAGAAGAATATTATTGGATGTATGAATTTTTAAATACAAGAGCTAATCAGGAGATTCCATACCAACAGATGTTAACGAAAATAGTACAACCGCAGTTTTAGTACGATTTAAGTCAAGCTGGTTGGGATCAAGTCAATTTTTAATCAAACGCATGTATATTTTTATTATTTGTATATTTTAATCCATATACTGTCCACACCTGTGGAGTAACGGTCAGCGCGTCTGGCCGCGAAACCAGGTGGCCCGGGTTCGAATCCCGGTCGGGGCAAGTTACATGATTGAAGTTTTTCGGGGGTTTTCCCTCGACCCAATACGAGCAAATGCTGGGTAACTTTCGGTGCTGGACCCCGGACTCATTTCACCGGCATTATCAGCGTCGTAAAATAACCCAAAAAATAAAATTAATTAATCCATATATTAACATCTTTCCTTGTTTTTCTCGATTTATTATCTGATATTAAAATTCCTCTCTGATAAAAATAAGAGTTATTTGCAAGAAATATAAACAAAAATATGTAAGAAATAAAATCAATAATCGGTTAATCACTGTTGAGAATGAAATTGCAGCGACGACGGTGTCGTCCTGGTGTGTAAATTAGGTAGCTTTCCACTTTAACATGAGGCTTAGACGCCTGTGATAATAAAGTCAATTATGCTAAGGTCACGAAATTACTGCGATGACTATGCTGCTAATGCTCTTTGACTTCATAGAAACAAAACAATATAACAACTGCGACAATCAATTCACGTGGAGTATAAATTTTAGTTTCGACAAGTTTTACTGCACAACCAACCTTATAAACATGCATCACATCATGTGATGTCGAGAGATCGTTCTAGGTATTTAAAATAATTTTTGACAGATAAAAGGAGAAGTTCCACAGCAGAGAACATGGAGAAATCGTTGGCTGTGTATTGATATTACGTAAATGGCAAATAAAATTAAAAAAACAAGCTGGGAAGTTAGAAATGTTCCAAATGAAATAAGTGTGTAAAATGAGCAATTAATACATTTATAGAGAAATAGATTTAATAAAAATGATGGTTTGATGATTATTATTTCTTTAAATTACTATTTTATTTATATCATGTTATTAAACCAAATAAAATTCGAAATTTTATTTTTTATGCTCGAACATGCCGAAATGTAGTAATTATACACCTGGTAGCAGCCCCTTAATGGACATCATTAAAGTACACTTATTCATTAAAGTTCAGGTGTTCCACCAATCAGAAAACACCATTGTAGCAATATTGTGAGTTTTATTGGTAACAATAATGTAATTTATTCGTCACAACAATAATTCCTTTCTACAATTCACCTTAAACGCTCTCGTCAACAATTGGATCTTCACTCAACACAGTATTCGTTATAGCACTCCACCGACGACAATGACAATTTACTTGGACTATTACGCACAACAATGAACTGTTAATCTTAACTAATATTTACAAAGCACTATTTACAAATCAGAACTACCAGTTCTCAGTTCACAGTTCTTCTATCTCAGTCACTCGAGTTCACAGTATCTCGAACCACAGACCTTCAGAGACAGTTCACTGTACTCGAACTCGGGTCCCTCCAACTGCGGTCCACTGCACTCGAACTCAGGTCCCTCCAACTGCGGTCCACTGCACTCGAACTCAGGCCTTCGGATGCTGACGCAGATGCGGACGCACACTCGAGTCGAACTCCGGTACACAAGACTGGCTTGCTTTCTCACTGACTGGCTGACTAATCAACTGAAAACTGGAAACTGCTGTCGTTCCTTCGCGACCGTAATTTATAACCACAGTGACGTAATCTCGAAGGTTCCACCCGTCTCTAGAGATGGCATTCCAGAGAAATCCAGAGCCCTCTCCTCTCTACCAGCACCAGATGCGCGCGCAAACTCGTCGCGTGACGTAATACACCCTCTCTCTTCTCTCCACCGCGCGACGTCACTCAATGTTCCGTGCAGCCTGTGCGATCTGCTTTCATGTGGGACGCTGGTCGTGAGTTCGAATCTCACGTCGCTGTCACATTGCTCCCTCCTTAGGACTGCTCGTCTCGGGCAGTCCCTTGGTAGGCTGCTAATCGGTCCAGATGCACCACCATCATCTTCCCTCGAGGTTGTCGCTGGATGCGGTACACCACGTCGTTGATCCGGGTCACCACGCGGTATGGTCCATCCCAGGCACGCTGCAGCTTTGGTGATTTCCCTTTGGTCCTGGTAGGTCGATACAGCCACACCAGGTCGCCCTCCTGGAATCCTGCAGAGTTGGCTAATCTGTCGTAGCGCACCTTCATCCTGTCGCTGGCCATCTTGAGGTGCTCTCTGGCCAGTTGGTGAATTCCATTCAACTTCTCGGTGAGTTCTGCCACATAGTCAGTCGCTGGCTGGTCGGCGCTGGGTGGCGTGCCAAACAGCAGATCACAGGGCAGGCGCAGCTCTCTCCCGAAGACCATGTTTTCCGGTGTCATCCCTGTTGTATCGTGGACCGAAGCTCTGTAGGCCAAGAGGAACAGTGGGACTCTGGCATCCCAGTCTCGTTGATGGTTGGACACCACCTTCCGCAGATGCTCTTCCAAGGTTTTGATGTAGCGTTCCACCATACCATCGGACTGTGGGTGGAGGGGAGTGGTCCTGGTTTTATGCACCCCCAGACGCTCGAACAATTCTCCCATCAGGTTGGATTCGAAGTTGCGCCCCTGATCGCTATGCAATTCCCGGGGCACCCCGAATCGGCAGATGAAGTTGTCAAGGAGCGCGTCGGCCACCGTCGAAGCCTCTTGGTTGGGAATCGCGTACACCTCTGGCCATTTTGTGAAGTAATCCATGGCGACTAGCAGGTAGCGGTTCCCGCGATCCGTGACCGGGAACGGTCCAGCAACGTCGATGGCGATCCTCTCAAAAGGAGCTCCCACGTTGTACTGCTGCATGGCTCCCCTGCTGCGGGTCTTTGGTCCGCGACTGGCTGCACAGGTGTCGCATCTTCGGCACCATTGTTCCGTGTCGGTTCTCTGATGCAACCAATAGAACCTCTGCCTTAACTTGTCCAGCGTCCTGTTGGCTCCCAGGTGGCCTCCAGTCACTCCAGCATGAGTCTCCTCCAGCACTTCCTTCACCTTGCTCCTGGGCAGGACAAGTTGTTCTATGCGGGTCCTTCCATCGGCCGACTCCCAAATCCTCTTCAGGATACCGTCCTTGACAGTGAAGGATTCCCACTGGGCCCAGTAGCTCTTGTAAGTGGTGCTACGGTTGGCGATATCGGCCCATACTGGTCTCTGGCCGGACTCCACATCACGTAGTAGCTGTCCAATGTTTGGGTCCTCCAGCTGCTCCCTCCTTATGGCGGCGTTATCCCATCCTGGGCTCGGCTGGGCGGCAATTGCTCGGATTGCGTGGGCGCCATCCCGATCTTCTACTTTCAGGCAGTGTTTGCAGCCATCCGGGCACGGACGTCGTGATAGGGCATCAGCGTTGGAATGTTTCTTCCCTTGTCGGTGTTCAGAGGTGAAGTTGTACTCCTGCAGACGTTGAACCCAACGGGCGGTCTGCCCCTCCAGATTCTTGAAGCCCAATAGCCAGGTGAGTGCAGAATGGTCTGTCCTCAGATGAAACTCCTGGCCATACAAATATTTGTGGAAATGCTTCAGGGCTTCCACAATGGCAAGAAGTTCTCTACGGGTCACGCAGTAGTTTCTCTCAGCCTTGGACAATGTTCGGCTGAAGTAGGCAATCACCCTCTCTTGCCCATCCTGTTCCTGAGAGAGTACTCCGCCGATGCCTACGTTGCTAGCGTCCGTGTCGAGCGTGAACTTCCTTCCAGGGATGGGATATCCCAGTACAGGAGCAGTGCAGAGCGCCTCTTTCAGCGACTGGAAGGATGACTCCGCCTCGTCTGTCCACTGGAATTGTCGTTTCTCCTCGGTCAGCTGGGTTAGAGGCTTAGCGATGTTGGCGTACCCAGCTACGAACCTTCTGTAATAAGTGCAGAGGCCGAGAAAGCGGCGCAGCTCCTGCTTGTCCCTCGGTCTCGGCCATCCTCTGACGGCTTGTAGCTTCTCCGGGTCCGTGGCCACTCCGTTGGTCCCTACTACGTGTCCCAAGTAGTTGACCTTCTTCTGGAATAGATGACATTTCTTCGGGTTCAACTTCAGCCTGGCTTGTCGCAGTCTCTCGAACACTTTCCTCAGGTTCAACAGCTGCTCGCTGAAAGTCTTGCCCACCACGATGACGTCATCAAGGTACAGCAAACAGGTGTCGTATGTCAGGCCTCTCATTACGGACTCCATTAGTCTCTGGAATGTAGCCGGGGCGTTGCAGAGGCCGAACGGCATAACGGTGAACTGCCATAGTCCCTGGCCTGTAGAGAATGCCGTTTTCTCCTTGTCCTCAGGATGTAGCGCCACCTGCCAGTATCCTGACTTGAGATCCAACGTCGAGAACCACTCTGCTCCGGCCAGAGTGTCCAAGGTGTCGTCAATTCGTGGAAGGGGAAAGCAATCTTTCCTGGTGACGTCATTCAGTCTTCTATAGTCCACGCAGAAACGCAGGTCCCCATTCTTCTTCTTCACCAGCACCACAGGTGATGACCAAGGGCTGTCGGATTCCTCGATGACCCCTCTTGCTTTCATGCCCTCCAGTTGGCTGTCAATCTCCCTCTGTTTAGCTAGAGGGACGCGTCGAGGAGGTTGTCTGATTGGGCGAGCATTTCCGGTGTCAATGCGGTGCTGAACTTTCTCCGTTCTCCCGTAGTCGTTTTCAGACAGACTGAACACGTCCTGAAACTCTGTCAGTAGATCGTGGACTTGTCTTCTTTCTCTTTTGCTTAAATTCGCCGGCAATTCTCGAGCCAGCTCTTTCAGTGATGGGTCTAGATCTGGACGTGGTCGGTGACACTCCTCGTTTTCTGCCAGCGACGTCACAGACACCACCGGCTCGACGTTACCTAGTACAGTTCCACTAGGCACCTCCTTGTCCCGATTGGTGACATTCAGGACCCTCACCGGTACCACCTTCTGATTCGGGAGTAGGGATCTGGCCACATAAACCCCATCTATCGGAGTTGTTTGCAAATCAAGGAGCAGGTTTCTCTTAGGTTGTCCGTCCAGTCTTGCCGTCACCACCATCTCGCAGCCTGCTGGGATTGTCACTTGATTCTCCAAGGTGAGTCTGCCGGCCATGGGTTGGTCTTCGACGTCCCTCAGGAACACTTCATCCTGACCAAAACGGAGGATACGGCGCCGGACGTCCACCGTTGCATCAAAGATCCGCATGGCGTCGAGTCCCAGGATGACGTCTTCAGTGATGTTGGCGACGAACACCCACATCTCCAGTCTCCTCTTTCCCAAGGTCAAGTCGAGGAAAACCTCTTTTTGGATGGGCAGGTTCTCGCCTGAGGCAGTACGTAGCTCATACCGGCGCAGCGGCGTCCTCCCAGGTAGTCCACGCACGACTTCCGGTCTGGCGATAGTGAGCGACGCCCCGGTGTCTACCGGTACTCTGCATGGGCGGCCTCTTATCCATCCGTCAGCAATCAGCCCATCGTCGCATCTTCTGTTAACCGTCTTCAAAATCAGCCGAGGGGATGGTGATGACGGCGCAGACGTGCCCCTCATCGCATCGGCCCCTTTTAGTTTTCCTGTTTGTGACCAGATCGGTCACAGTCCCTCCTCAGGTGTCCAGGCTCGCCGCAGGACCAGCAGGTGGGCACTCCTCGTCTTCGTCGCTCGGGTGATTTCGGTTGACGTTCCTCGACGTCGGCCGCCGCGACGCTCCTAATCCGGTGCGATGCCGAGACGTTCGCCGTCAACTTGGCTGCCTCCATCCTGAGGGTCGCCGCCAGAGCTGCATTGATGGTGCGATGCTCTGCCAAGAGTAGCTGTTGCTTTATTTCCGGGTCTCGAACTCCGCTGCCGAAGGTGTAGGCCGCCTCTCCAGCGATGAAGTCATTAGGTAGGCCCCTGAGCGCCTTATGGGCCAGTTGTTCCACCGCCATCGCGAATTCTTGCAGGGACTCGCCTGACTGTTGGACCCTCGTTTTTAGTTGGGTCCTAAATGCTGCAGCAAGTTGATGGTCACCATAACGTCCCTCCAAGGCCGCCATTATCTCAGCGGCTGTAGCATCTTCTGGAACGCTGTGAAGAATCTCCGACGCCTGTCCCTGAAGCGCGGCCAGCAGCTGAGTAGTTTTCTCTGCTGGCGTCCACCCATTGTGCTCTGCGATGGCCTCGAACTGGCGACGGAATATCGCCCAAGACGTCGTACCGTCGAACTTCGGCGTCTTGATGTTGTGATGTCTGGCTGAAGCCGATGGTTCCGCAGGGGCACTATATGGAGTCCTCAACTCTGTGGCCGCTTCTTGCATGGCACGTCGAACCTCCTCGACAACTATCTGTTTATGTTCTCTAGCCTGGCGATCCACCAACGCGAGGATGTGCTTGTTTTCTTCAGCATGTTTTTCCATCACCTCACTCGTCTTGTCCAGCAATTCGCTCGTCTGCTCTTGACGGCGCTCGAGATCGCGGATTTTGCCATCGAAATGGTCTACCTCCTGTCTCAATTCGGTTACTGTCTCGTTTATAGTTGTAAAATTCTTGTTTAGGTTGTCAAGGTCGGCTTTGAGTTCGTCTTTCACGATGGCGACAATTCCATCTACGTGGGCTGAAACGCTTTCAATTTGCGTAGTGACGTCATCTTTCACTCCGCTTATGTCACTTTTCATCTCCGTTTTCACTTCACTTATGTCGCCTTTCACTTCACTTATGTCGCCTTTCACTTCACTTATGTCCTTTTTCAGTTCCGCGATGGCTTGCAGGATCAGCTGTAGGTTCTCCATTGTCGATAATGTCCCGGTTCTGACACCAGTGTGAATTTTATTGGTAACAATAATGTAATTTATTCGTCACAACAATAATTCCTTTCTACAATTCACCTTAAACGCTCTCGTCAACAATTGGATCTTCACTCAACACAGTATTCGTTATAGCACTCCACCGACGACAATGACAATTTACTTGGACTATTACGCACAACAATGAACTGTTAATCTTAACTAATATTTACAAAGCACTATTTACAAATCAGAACTACCAGTTCTCAGTTCACAGTTCTTCTATCTCAGTCACTCGAGTTCACAGTATCTCGAACCACAGACCTTCAGAGACAGTTCACTGTACTCGAACTCGGGTCCCTCCAACTGCGGTCCACTGCACTCGAACTCAGGTCCCTCCAACTGCGGTCCACTGCACTCGAACTCAGGCCTTCGGATGCTGACGCAGATGCGGACGCACACTCGAGTCGAACTCCGGTACACAAGACTGGCTTGCTTTCTCACTGACTGGCTGACTAATCAACTGAAAACTGGAAACTGCTGTCGTTCCTTCGCGACCGTAATTTATAACCACAGTGACGTAATCTCGAAGGTTCCACCCGTCTCTAGAGATGGCATTCCAGAGAAATCCAGAGCCCTCTCCTCTCTACCAGCACCAGATGCGCGCGCAAACTCGTCGCGTGACGTAATACACCCTCTCTCTTCTCTCCACCGCGCGACGTCACTCAATGTTCCGTGCAGCCTGTGCGATCTGCTTTCATGTGGGACGCTGGTCGTGAGTTCGAATCTCACGTCGCTGTCACAATATGAAAGCGCAAGTATCGATTATTCTCGGATATGCAATCGAAAGACAACTAGCGAAACGTCACGGAGGCTGGAAATCCAATACTGTCGCAGAAGGTTATGTTCTGTTACTATAATAATTAGGTTAATTGTAAATAATATTCAAATAAATTCAATTTGTCATCTCGTTTTTCAATGTCTAAATCAAATTCCAGGTTATATCAAGATTAATGTTCATTTTACTCTCTAGATTATATCAAGGTCAATGACATTTGTTCCTCGCAAAAAATCAATACTTTCGCGTCAGCGCACATCTCACAATTTACGAGATATTACACAAGGTCACTTCCTCTCCCCAGTCAGATAAGAATAACATGAATACTTGTGAATAATTTCAAGTTAGAAATATGGTCGAGCATAAAAAGTCGTATGAAACTTGCCTATAATGGTAATTAAGACGCTCGTATGAAAATTATGAAACTCGCTTGTGCTCGTTTCATAAACATACTCGCGTCTTAATTACTACCATTATAGGCACGTTGCATAATGTACTATTACTGCATATATTTTAATTTTCAGTGTATATTTCAACTGTTTTTACTGCATAGTTGCATGCATATTTTCAGGTTTCTTAGTGCATAAAGTTCCATGGTCTAGTCATTTTTAGTAGGTTATTTTACAACACTTAATCAACATCTTAGGTTATTTAGCGTCTGAATGAGATGAAGGTGATATTGCCGGTGAAATGAGTCCGGGGTCCAGGACCGAAAGTTACCCAATTGGGTTGAGGAAAAACCCCGGAAAAAACCTCAACCAAGTAACTTGCCCCGACAGGGAATCGAACCCGGGCCACCTACTTTCGCGGCCAGACACGCTAACCGTTACTCCACAGGTGTGGACCCATGGTCTAGCTATCAGTATCTTAGAACTTCTTATTCTTAGTTGATGTGGCATTATCCTCCTGCGAAGTGTCTACTTGATATGTCTCTACACGGCTGAATATGCTAGTGATGTACGTAATCAGAATCTCGAGACATAAAAAATTAAACACTCTATAAATACTAGCTCACAAATTTGGTAAAAATGACCATTTTTGTTAATGCTGTCACTAGCCACGCGATTTTTAAATCGCAGTTACACTCGGTTAAAATCTACAAATTGTTGCCGTTATTATTATTATTATTATTATTATTATTATTATTATTATTATTATTATTATTTCCGGAGTCTAAAGTTTTACATACTCATTCAATATTTGAAATAATAATAATAATAATAATAATAATAATAATAATAATAATATTATTATTATTATAATAATCCGGTACTTTCGGTGCCGATTTGTGCAGTAATAAAATTTATTTAAAAACCCTCTATTATTTCTTCACGATATAGGGATAGTGAACTCAATAATGAATCGAAACCCCACCTTTAAATTTAACGGACACTCCGCTAAAAATGGCAACTTATTTCCTATTCATTTTTTTTTCAACAAAATTTAGAGGGCGATAGAATTTACCATGTAAGAGACTAACAAAATTCAAATTTTGAACTTCCAAATATCTTTGACTTTTGATTTTTACTTCTATTCTTTTTATAAATATTTTCTAACGTAAGTTTTCAGTAGAAAATCTCAATTTTTAAGCTTCGTATTTTGTTCTGTTACATTCAAAAGACACAGAGAAACATTTCTTTGCATTCATTTTACGAAGTATCTCATTTATTCACTTCGAAAAAAATTGTTTGGAATTTTTAAAATACTATTTCCTATAATATGATTGCAGAGTGAAATATGAAAAAGGGCCCAAGTGCCATTGTTTGTGAAATTGAGGTCATTATGATTTCAGATCCCAAGTGCCACAAAGAACTTGCAGAAATAGTTTCATCCCTCTTATGTTGCTCTTTGTATTCACTATTTCAAATACAGAAGGGGCATGGGAACCAAGTGTTTTTGGAATGGCTTGTACTCAGTCATTATGAAAGGGAGAGACGTGCGGCATGTGGCAGTCCATTCCGTGGCTCATAGCATTTCACCTGCAGTCGGCATCATGGAGCAGTGGACGCATGTTTGCGTATGATTGTTTTGTTAGAAATGGCGAGTCGGTGACCTCGATACGGCGTGAGTTTTGCTACAGATTCAATATTAACCGCAATTATTCAATTCCCGTGCGTGACACAATCTTATGTTGGGTTAAAAAATCTTAAAAAAAAAAAAAAGGCGCAATACTAAAGAATAAATCGCCCGGCCCCCAACACAGCTTCCGTACTCCAGAAAATTTTCAGTCAGACAAGCGATAATGCGCAGCCTAGGTCGCTCTGCTCGAAGACATTCAGCTGCTCTTGGAATCAGCAATCATACGGTAAGACGGATTTTGCATGGCGATTTACATTTACACTCAAACAAGATGGGTGGTTTCAGCAAGATGGGGCCACGGCGCATATCTCCAGAGCGTCAATGACAGTTCTTTGCCTCCTGTTTTCCAATCGTCTCATTTCGAGATTTGGTGATGTTCCATGGCTCCCTCGGTCCCCTGACTTATCCACGTGATTTTTTTTCTATGTGGGTACCTAAAGGCACGTGTTAACGAGGATAAGCCTCGAATATTAGATGAATTAAAGGACACAGTACGTCAACACATCACTCAAATCAACAGAGATCTCCTGGAAAGAATAGAGGTGAATTTTCGTCAGCGTCTTAATCAACGCGTCAACAAAGACGGACATCACATGCCAGATGTAATTTTCCGCTCATAATTGAAATGGTATGTTCTCACAAACGTTATTCTACCAATAAAGTGTGTTGAAAACAAAAACTAACTGTTTTATGATTAATTTAAAAACACTTGGTTCCTATGCCTCACCCTGTATATTTCAACAGGCCCAAGTTCCATTAAGTTGCACAAACTGATTTTTTACAGCTTTCTTGTAACAAATTTTCATTTTGGCTCAATTTTAACATTCATGTGTGAGGTTCTTACAACAAACTGCATCTTATTTTCAGTTATTTCAGTGACAAGTGAAATAATTATCTTTAAGCTGTGTGATATTTTTTTGTTTCTCCTGAAAAATGTTGGATTTGACACTTAGGCAATTTTGCATAGTTCACTCTTCAATTCATGAAAAAAAAATAAAATAAAATAAACTAGCAGCATTTCTCACAAAATAAATGCATAGAAACATGCAGCTACCTCACAAATACTTGCTGTAAAAATTTGATCCAGATTGATTAATATTTGGCATAAAAAATGTTCGTGTTGAATCAAGAAAAATAAAGTTATGGAAAAACGGATTTGAAAGTAAAATGAATATTTATGGAAATTAAAATACCAAGGTAGATGTTGAAGAGAATATTGAAACATATAATAGATTAAATGGATGTATCAAACGTCATTTTAGTAAAAACATGAGGACGGAAATGAAACAAAGACTCCACAATATTATATCAAAACCAGCGTTGATGTACTCTTGTGAAACGTGGACACTGAGAACCAGAGAAAGGACAAGACTGGAAGCAGCCCAAATGAGGTTTTTACGACCATTGTTGAGAATTACTAGAAGAGATAGGATTAAAAATACTGTAATAAGAGAGCAATTGATGGAAGAAAATATTATCGAAGAAATACAGAGGTATCAAAAAAGCTGGAAAGAATATGTCCTACGAATGCCCCCTTCAAGGTACCACACGGCAAGCTCTACTTTATAAACCTTCAGGAAGAAGAAGTGTTGAACGACAAAGGAGGAGATGGAGCGACCAGTTTAGTTAGCTTCGGAACAGGTCTAAAGGCCTAAACCTTGTCAGGAAGAAGAAGAAGAAGAAGAAGAAAATTCTCCTCCGCTACATTGATCTAGTAACTTCAGGGAGCAAACTTCAGAACATAAAAGTTACTAGATTCGTAATCAGGAATTTGCAAAAAAAATTCTTTAATGAAAAAATAATTTTGACAACCCTCTAAATGCCACACCTCCTCAGAGTATTAATTAAAAAAATAAACATATTTGTAATCTGAATTGAACTAAATCCATTTGGGGTATGAAAATAAATAAGTGAAATAGCCAATCATTTTTTTTTTTAATTTTCATAATTTTCAGTACCCCTCCCCTTAACCATTTATTTGATGTCTCGGCTTACGAACGTTACTTACTTACTGGCGTTTAAGGAACCCGGAGGTTCATTGCCGCCCTCACATAAGCCCGCCATCGGTTCCTATTCTGAGCAAGATTAATCCATTATCTATCATCAAATCCCACCTCCCTTAAATCCATTTTAATATTATCTTCTCATTTACGTCTCGGCTTCCCTAATGGTCTTTTTCCCTCCGGCCTCCCAACTAACACTCTATATTCATTTCTGGATTCGCCCATACGTGCTATATGCCCTGCCCATCTAAAACGTCTGGATTTAATGTTCCTAATTATGTCAGGTGAAGAATACAATGCGTGCAGTTCTGTGTTGTGTAACTTTCTCCATTCTCCTGTAACTTCATCCCTCTTAGCTCAAAATATTTTCCTGAGAACCTCATTTTCAAAAATCCGTAACCTATGTTCCTCTCTCAAAGTGAGCGTCCAAGTTTCGCAACCATAAAGAACAACCAGTAATATAACTATTTTATAAATTCTAACTTTCAGATTTTTTGACAGCACACTGGATGATAAAAGCTTCTCAATCGAATAATAACAGGCATTTCCCATATTTATTCTGTGTTTAATTTCCTCCCGAGTATCATTTATATTTGTTACTGTTGCTCAAAGATATTTGAACTTCTCCATCTCTTCGAAAGATAAATTTCCAATTTTTATTTTTCCATTTCGTACAATATTCTGGTCACGAGACATAATCATATACTTTGTCTTTTCAGGATTTACTTCCAAACCTATCTCTTTACTTGCTTCCAGTAAAATTTCCGTGTTTTCCCTAATCGTTTGTGGATTTTCTCCTAACATATTCACGTCATCCGCATATACAAGCAGCTGATGTAACCCGTTCAATTCCAATACGAACGTTAATGAAATGAAAATTATTTCTTTGATGACCCTTAACATTTTACATTCATCAGCCATGATTGCTGAAAGCGATCGTAAGTTTATGATAATATATGATTGCGTTGTTCTTGCATAAAGTTTTAATATTAGTATGGAAAAGTTTAATAATTTAATACATTTATTTCAATTGTTGAAAGATGTTGTATAGTACTTACATCTGTAGGCTCTCAGTCTCTCATTGCAAGCGGATTTATCCAAGAGGCAATTCACGTACGCCTTAACCCTCTGGGGGTCCTGGAAGAAAACGTCCAAATCGACATCTTCGAGGGACTCAGCAGCGGCCACAGCGAAGAGGAGACAGGCGATCGTGAGAGCGACCAGGGCTTTCATCTTGGCGATTCTGAGCTCCGTAGATTTCCTCCCCACTATTTAAACCACATCCTTCGTCGAACTCCACTCAACTCACATGTCTGTAGGCCGGTTCTCATTGCAAGTTTCTCACACGTACAATAATCAGAATAAAAAAAGAAGTTGTAAATGTTACTTGCATAACCTCAGAATAATCATGTCGTCACTGTAACAATTTTATTGTGAGTCATTTGCAGCAATGGATGGGTAGACTCAGTGGTATCAATCTATGGTACGTGAGGCTGTCTCAAGGGTTACGCATTCCACTGACTAGGTATGCAAAAATGCTGACATTTATTTTATTATAACTGTTAATAATTACTGCAGTTCACATATTCTTTTGTGCGAGATCGTGCGTATTTGCTTGTTTTCCGCACAGAACCAATACGCGGTAAGTGTGAAATACCACATTCAGTATTCCCAACGTAACACACATAACAATTTCCCTCTTCTTACCGCTTAAGCGCGACATTCATTTTACTGCTTTAGGCTTTTAACATATTATTTTTAGAGACGTTTAACATAGTAATAATTATAAATTGGAAACTTACCACTGCAATTTCACCTAAATTGCAATGTTAATTATTGTTTTTAAATATTTGCAAAAATTAAGAAAATCTACTACTCCACGAAACTTATTGCATTCCTGATACAAGTAACATTAAGGAAGCCGTGAAAAAATCAAAAAGATTCCAGATGCCAATGTTATTACTGCAATATGTTATATAAATAATATTGTTAAAATATTAAAATGAAAAATAAATCATTACATAACCTTACCGTTTGTTTTAAGTTCGCATTTATAGACTGGGGAAAAAAAAAAGACAGGCGTATATCACGGCCTGCTGGAGTATAGTAAACACAGGAAACATTTTATAGCAACAATGTTGAAGAAAGATATTTTGGTTTTCCGAAGTTGCCGTCATTAAACAGAAACCAACATGGAGATTTCATTGCAACTAATTAGAAATTCGTCTTTCAGGTATGTAATAAACGATCTTCGCACAAAATAATGTACGATACACGAGCGGTATGTTTGTTTTCATGTTCTCGGAAATTAAAAAAGCTCAACTACTTTTCGCTTTTTCAATCTTTTCCTCGACCATGAAAACATCAACATACCGCTCTTGTAACGTATATTACTATTACAATAGGCTATCTACTTTTGTTTTTCCTTGCTTCAATGATATTTTACACAGTTCATTACTATTACTTTATACGAGTATTTGAATCAATACCTACTGTAGCTATGAATAATAATAATAATAATAATAATAATAATAATAATAATAATAATAATAATAATAATAATAAATAATATCTATAAATATAATTTGAACTGGTAATGGAAATTATGGGAAAACGGCTGAACGGATTTTAATGAGTGACCCCTCATTTTCATGCCTGGCATCCAAAGTTTTTCGGAAAAGTAGTAGTTTTCAGTGATATGTCAATTTTCCTACATAATTTTCCTATTTTCGAAAATCCATCTGTTGTCAGTTTTGAGAACTAATTTTATTGAATCACGGCCGACTTGATTGAATTTCAGAACAAAACACACATTACAATAAACAATAGGCTATTACACGAAGGCCATGACCTGCAGGATTGCCGACATATTTAGAGCTCAATTCAATTTGTTATTAAAATCTTATTCTGCAGTGTAAATTTTCTGAGTACAGCTGTGTATTGGATTTTCAAATCTACGAAACTTGAGGTGGTTTGATGACATTATTATCATTAGAAATTAAATATTATTATAGTTAATATCATGATGCATCTATTTTTCATTAATTGTACATAATATTGATGCTATATTGATGACATGAAAGTGAAACGTTTCGTGGTTATGAAAGTAAATGTAGAGAATATCTTAATTTAGATCTTCATTTCTATAATTTACTGAGTGGCTGCTATATATAACTACAAAACTTAAGTAAGATAATAATATTGTTATTAAAAATCAAATATTTTTATACTTATTAGCCCAGTGAGGTTGGGTCTTTTTCATATACTTAATGGCGGTGTAGTGTAGACATTGATATGCGTCATTGTCTTCAGAATTGGCTCGAGAGAGCGCAAAAATTACAGTTCCTAAGGAAAGATCAAAAGGCATTACATACTGATAAAATAAAGAGGCCTAGAAAATTTTGTAGTCTCCAGATCATTTCAGCAAGATCTCTTAGTAGGATAAAATGATTTTACGCTCTACATTTCAAGTTCCACATGCAGCAGCTATACGAAAATGCTATTGTTCGAAAGCTTAGCAAACCTGACATTTTTTTTAACTTTTACCTACAATCCACAATGACCTGAAATAGCTACTGCTATCGTCCTGACATTGATACTTGCGTTTTCGCGTTGAAACTCAAAAATTGAAGTTGGGTAGGTTCAAGAAAAAGTATTTGGCCTAAAAAAATCCATTCAGAGGGAGTATGTTTCATTATTATGGAAGCAAATAACTATCAAAAAGACAAGTATTATTCATTTAAAATAAATCTGAAAAATTTTTATTTGAACGTCTAACGAACTTAGTTTGCAGCAGTATTTGCTGCACAAGCCACTATTCTATAGATTTAATTTGAACTGTGGCAGATAAATTTATGAAAACTGTACGTCCTGTGAGATTGTGTGATGTCTCAATCGAAAGCTAATAATATTAATATTTAGGGAAAATCTAAATAGTTTGTAGCCAAGTTCATAAAAAGCTTTAAATGAAAAAAAAATATGTGCGTCTATCGCAGCAAAGCGTATATCGTGGTACATCTTGCAGTTCAGTTAAAGTCGCGACGCTGTTATTTCCGGCGTGACTCCGCCTCTTTGCTTACGTCTTAGGAAGTGAAGGCTGTATAAAGTCTAGGTAGGTAGTATCGTTCGCCATTTTTGTTCTTTCGTTCCCGAGCTACCATACGAGGAATCTATTTTCCACACCGTTAAACCACAGTCTATTATATACAGTCGCGAAGCTCAATATGTAGTAAAAATGCAAACATGGGTAGTTGCCCACCACTAGGATCGCTACTATCGCCTCATCATCGCAGATCTCTCTCCTAGCAGACGACAAAATATGTTATACTTTCGTTGTCGTGTTCTTTTGGAAAAATTAACACCTTCCTTCCATTATTGAAATATTAAATGCATAAAGTTAATTTATTATTTTAATGAAGTATATTAAATTCCACCATAAACTCGAAGATACCTGCAAGAAATAAGTTAATATAATTTTTGTTTGTGCAAAACGAACTGAAATTTACTATAATAGCTTCACTCATTCAAGATTATAGCGATAATTAACTATGAAACCAATAAATATTAATTTTCATTTCCCTTTACAACAATAATAATGGAAATATGAATTAATGGAGTAACTTACGTGTACCGGTACTTGTAGTGTAGGCTTACGTAGTTAACGAAGTGGGATGAGGTTAAGCAATAATAATCACACCAGAATTGGAAATAAAACGTGATCAATAAATATTATTGTAACAGACTTTTTCTACGTCTCTAGTAAAGCAACAAATAAAAATAACAACAAAATTAACAGCTATAATTAAAAACACATCCTTTGAAAAAAAAATAGGCCTAAGCAATAATAATCCCACCAGAATTGAAAATAAAACGTGATCAATAAATTTCACTGAAACGAACTTAATTTTTCTACGTCTTTAGTAAAATAACACATAAAAATAATAACAAAATTAATAGCTACAATTAAAAATATATCCTCTGAAAAAAAAGTAGACCTAACCTTTATTTCTCTGGAAATTTAGCAACCTAAGTGACAGAACTTTAACCGGTATCTAATGTCCTTTCGGTTAGATTGAAACATTTCATTGTGAAATTTAAGGATATAATGTATTCTAACAGTCACAAAGAACTTCAAAATTAAGAGTTTTGTTTCTGCACAGCATTCTTATGGAAACCCACGAACCTTTCTGAATCTTTCGGAAATCGGACAAAGGATAACTCTGGCCTCTTTCTCTTACTGTTGCTACAATTTATAGCACTACAAACGTCTCCTCCTTGTCCCATATTATTATTCCAATTATTATATTTTAGCCATTAACATTTTCATTACAACCAATAACGAACATTTCACAAGCATCAATGTGAAATACGCAACGAGCTAGCACTCGATAGAAATACGACACAGTCCAAAGTCGACCATGGACAGTCTATTGTTTCTAGTTGCTAACCGCTTGGAGCGCATTATCATCAGATTTGCAAAAAAACACCTCAAGCTTCGCGACTGTATATAGTAGACTGTGGTTAAACATTATCATGTCGTAGCTCCTATGATAATAAATCAAACGCACTGTAATTCAGCAAGTAATTGAGCGGCAAATAACGTCTTCGTGTGCTTTCTGCGAACGCCAACGAAAGAGCCAAAATGGCGGGCGATTATATTAAGTATTTATTGAGCCTTAACAAATGAATAACGTCTTCATAAGCGAATTACAAGACGCACACGTTTAAATATAGCCGACCTGCAACGCGATTGGCTGCCGGAAATTAGAGCGACGGGACTATAGTATTGTTGTGCAGAGGGCCGTGATTTACGTACTGGCTTTAAATTTAAATGTACTTTATAACCACTTGAGTTATTAATATAGCTGCGTTAGTTTTTTTAAGGTCATGAATAGTGTCAGTAATGTGCCCCACATTGTGTTTAGGAAAAACTATTGTTCAAGTAATTAAATTCCAAACAATAAAACTTCGAGTTTCCTTAAAACGATCAGAAATCTAGTTATCGAAGCCTTCTGTCACTGCCATCGTGATCTAATACAGGCCGTAAGGCAGACCACGTGACTCGCTTAACAGCTGATCGCGAAGGGCGGTCTTTCAACCATATCAATTAGTTGCAGTGCATGAAAAATAACATATATTTCTCTGAAATGCAGTGTAATCGCGTCAGTAAAATTTTAAACAGTGATTGTGAGACACTTGAGACACAATTCACTTGCAACGTAAGGTATATTATTATTTTTGGTGTGAAAATTACGTTGTTGCAGACAAAGTTCGTATGTGTAATACCTGCCTTTATTTCGATTAAATATTGCGCCCTTATGTAGTTAAGTGAATTTTTGGTGTTATAAACAGTAAATATGTGTAATAATATACACGTGAAAGTGAAACATTGACTGGGATGTAAAGAAAATTATGATTAGGCCTAAGTGCAGCGTTACTGATGTTACTCTAGTCTAATCCATTATTGTTAGTTTACCGTATTTGTTTTATTAAATTTAAATTATTGAGCCCTTCTTATGTGTGAATAATCTACATTATAAATAATACGACGTTTGATAATATACACAATTTGAACTAAAATCGAGATACATATAGTATATTATGAAAAATTATACCTTATAGTTTTCATTACTGTTACAGTATCTAGTATTGTAATTAATTGAAATAAAGCACGCTCGCTTCATTACGAAATTCTTGCACATTCATTTAAGCACTTTTCAACAATTTTCAGTTGCATTGCACGCATATTTTGATGTGTTGACATTATAGGTTATGTTTACTCTATCAGTACTTGCCTTATTTCTATATTCGCAATTATGCATCATAATTAAGCATAACGCTACGTATAACTTGTAAACGCAATTTGTCTACACTTCAATTGTATTTATTCGTTTCATACGGTACTCCAGTCTGATTAGTTTAATATGTTACCAGGGCTAAACTAGCGCTGAGGTAGTTCCCTTCGTATTCATACACCTTGCATATACTAATTAGTTCGGTTAGTTCAGGCTTTTATTATGTCTTGCTTCGAGGATGAAATGCATCTCCACAAAAAATAAATTCAACTGTTTTCAGTTCAGAAGTTACCGGAATTATACCTCAGCGCTCGTTTAACCCTAGTTAAGTAATATAACCGTATGTACATTTCATAGGAGGGACTGTGGTGAATTTTCTACCTATAAGTAAGGAAGATAACCGTGTTCTGAAGTTTATCCTAAATATATTCTTCTTTATTAAATCTCAAAATAGCTTTCGTTCTCAACTTAAAATGTTGGCGCAAATACGTTATGTTAACATGGTGAATTCTCTTCACATAAAAATAACACAGTTTTATAAATTATTCCTGCCACGTTATGCAATAAATAAATGGAACTAGCCGGAACTTATGCACACATTGCATTGAATAACAATTTAATTGTATTATTTATTTGTTCCCTACTATACTGGGTCGTATTGAATTCTATTTATCTAACCTACCAGATGAAGTAACACAACCGTACGTACCTACACTTATTTCATAGGAGGGACTGTGGTAAATTTTCTACCTACAAGTAAGGAAGATAGATGTGCTAAATTAAAATCACAATATAAATAATTCTTCTTTATTAAATCTCAAAATAGCTTCCATTCCAAACTTAAAATGTTGATGCAAACAGGTTATGTTAACATGTAAAACTCCGTTCACATTAAAATAACACAGTTTTGTAATTATTTCTGCAACATATTATGCAGTAAGAAGTGAACGTATCTTATACACACATTACACTAAATAAAATTGAGCACCGACACGCATTAAAGTAACATATTTCACTCAGCTCCGTATACTCAAATAGAAAAGCCCGCCCCATCGAGTGACGTCACACATCCTGCATTACGGCCTGGTCTAGATCACGATGGCAGTGCTTCTGTACATGCGAAATGTTGACGTCACAATATCATGCTTTTCGAGACCTCGATAATAAGTGGCGCCAACTTATATGGGTCCGTAGGGACTGAGCCTACCCAATAATTATAGTTTTATTCACGAAAACTCAAGACTTCAGAATGAATTACAACATATGAGCAGAACTGATCTGTGAAAGATAAACAGGATATGTGAAGTGGCTTCGAGGTGAACCTAATTCTGGAAATACTGCCAACTGTGGCGCCGTAACTCGTGAGGGTAACTACGTGGATTCAGGTTGTTCAAATAGATTTAGTTTCTTCTGTAAGAAATAGTTACTGTTTATCTTACCCAATAATTTATTATTATTATTATTATTATTATTATTATTATTATTATTATTATTATTATTATTATTATTATTATTCTGACTTACGAGATTTATTTATTTTAACTTACACCTCAAGATTGAGCCCACTCAATGTTTTCCAGATGTTGGCGCCACTGATGGTTTGTTCATATTTCAACTGTCAGGTGTTTTTTTCGTGTTTCAATATACGCGTGTTTTTATCTGATGTTATTAAACAGTAATAGTGTTGTTACGTGTGAATTTAGTTCTTCTTTATTAGTACGTTATTATGAGCGTTATTATGAGCTGGTCGACCAAGAAAACGTGGTAGAACTTTTTAGAAATGTAACTGCATCAAGAACTAATAAACGACTATATAGAAGTAATATTGTGTGCAATGAACGAAAAATGTAGTCTTTGTCGAGCCTTTCATTTTAAGGGAGAGATCGTTAAGGGGCATTATAGTTCATGCTGCCATGATGGTTTAATTAATTTAATAGAGATAATAAACTCAAAAAACTCATGTCAAATGAGTGACATCAGCAAAATTAAAATGGTTACAACATCACAACAGGGACATTCCCAAACATGATGGTTATGATACCAAAAATGTGGTTTATTCTGAAGTATTAAGACCAACCATTAGCATGAATAACAATATTTCTACAACACATCCTCTTTGCACCCTAAGAATAACTCGGAAAAGCTGGAGACTGTTGTAACTTCGTATTCGATCAAAGTACGGTACATGTGTTATTTATTTATTACCATTATTATCATCTTCATCATAAGTAGCAGCATTTTATTGTGGCTTTCTAGCTCTATCAAGCAGCAGTTGCTGCTACAAGCCACTAGTATAATTTATTTTGTGCGAGATCGTGCGCATTTGCTTGGTTTCTGCACAAAACCAATCCGCGGAAAGTCTAAAATTCCACATTCAGTATTCCCAACCTAACACACATAACAATGTCCCTCTTCTTACCGCTTAAGTGACATATTGATTTTATTGCTTTAGGCTTTTAACATATTATTTTTAGAGACGTTCAATATAATAATAATTATAAGTTGGAAACTTACCACTGCAATTTCACCTAAATTGCACTGTTAATTATTGTTTTTAAATATTTGCAAAAATTAAGTAAACTCTACAACTCCACTAAAGTTACTGCATTCGTGATGAAAGTAACATTAAGGAATGAAAGAGTAATGTAACGGAGAAAAATTCTCTCCGGAACCGGGATTTGAACCCGGGTTTTCAGCTCTACGTACCTAAATTGCACTGTTAATTATTCTTTTTAAATATTTGCAAAAATTAAGTAAACTCTACAACTCCACTAAAGTTACTGCATTCGTGATGCAAGTAACATTAAGGAATGAAAGAGTAATGGAACGAAGAAAAATTCTCTCCGGCGCCGGGAATTGAACCCGGGTTTTCAGCTCTACGTGCTGATGCTTTATCCACTAAGCCACACCGGATACCACGCCGGCGTCGGATAGAATCGTCTCAGATTAAGCTCCAACTCTTGGGTTCCCTCTAGTGGCCGCCCTCTGCACTACGTCATAGATGTCTATGAACGTAGGACCGAAGTACACACTTGTGCTGAGGTGCACTCGATATGAGTGACTAGTTGGCCGGGATCCGACATCTATGACGTAGTGCAGAGGGCGGCCACTAAAGGGAACCCAAGAATTGGAGCTTAATCTGAGACGATTCTATCCGACGCCGGGGTGGTATCCGGTATGGCTTAGTGGATAAAGCATCAGCACGTAGAGCTGAAAACCCGGGTTCAAATCCCGGCGCCGGAGAGAATTTTCTCCGTTCCATTACTCTTTCATCGTATGATGACGCAGAATATCTGCATGGAAATATCATATGTACTTCGGCACATTAAAATAATATATAACATTAAGGAAGCCGTGAAAAAATCAAAAAGATTCCAGACTCATCATAGACTGGGGGGAAAAAAAGACAGACGTATATCACGGCCTGCTGGAGTATAGTAAACACAGAAAACATTTTAAAGCAACAATGTTGAAGATAGATATTTTTGTTTTGCAAATTTGCCGTCATTGAACAGAAACCAAGATGGAGATTTCATGGCAACTAATTAGAAATTCCTCTTTCAGGTATGTAATAAACGATCTTCGCACAAAATAATGTACGATACACGAGCGGTATGTTTTCTTTCAAATCTAGGAAATTTAAAAAAGCTCAACTACGTTTCTCTTTTTCAAACTTTTCCTCGAACATGCAAACTTCAACATACCGCTCTTGTAACGCATATTACTATTGCATACAATATTAATAATCATACTGTTTTTTTTTTAATTTCCTATATAATTGCAATGCAGCTTGGGGGTACGAAGATAGCAAAATATTTATAGAACAAGTGGATAATCTTGATTATTATGGCAAGAGTGTCGTAGTAACATTATCCACGAGTTGGATACAACAATTTATGGCATCTTAGCTTTATAAATTGTAGGAAATAAATTATGAAGTAAATTCGGGATCCATAGCTGACTTATGTTCCATATGTTCGTATCGATTAGTTGCGCCTGGCATTGACACTGAATAAAGAAAATGGATGACCTTGTAGGTTATGTTACAAATGTTCATTATTTTGTTAATATAGTTTCTCTGGACCACAGAACTGTTTTATGTGATATTACAAAAGTGATACAAAATTGTTAAAGATTGGAAATAAATGATACGTTACCTTCTGTCCTGTATTTCATTTCTTGCTACACGGCGCGCTTCCAGGTTATAAGGTCCATAACAAAATGTCCACAAGTACAAAAGGTCCACATAAAAGTGTCCTCAAACTAAATAGTCCAACATTTAAAGTCCTACATATAATTTGTCCAAGAAGTGAAAATGCCCAACATCTACGTGGTCCACCATATTATAAAGCCCATCATACGAAAAGGTCCATCATACGAAAGGTCCATACAAAAAGGTCCAACATACAAAATTGTTCAACAGAGATGAGTTACTAACTGTAATAATCTGTTGGGAATAACAATAGCAATTTAAGTGAAATAGTTGTAGACGATATCTTGGACTTAGCATCCTACATTGAAATTACATATATTACAGGTCATCCGGCAAAAGAGCGAAGGCCAGCAGTTCCTCCTAGATTTTCTCCTGAGACATGGTTCATCTATGAATTAGTAATTAATGGTAGAAAGCGTACGAATAATGTGGTTGAAGGATTCCACTGTCAATTCCAACGACTTGTGGTGGCACATCACGTGAACATTTGGAGATTCATTAGCCATTTGCAACAACGGCAAGTGGAAACAGAACATTTAGTAACCCAGGTCCTTCCTTGGTGGGCTTACAAATATTAAGCGGCCAGTAAATAAACGGTATATCAATAATCAAACGACAATTTTCAACATTGTCGGTAATTACAAAGATTACAAAGATAGGAATGAAATTTTTCGATATCTTAGAGCGATATCATACAATTTGAAATTATATAGTGACCCTCAAGATGAACAATAGATGTATCTTTTGTAATTATGTAACATGTATAACATAACTGAAATGACAATAAATTTCTCGGCACTTTCCTTGCAGTTTTCCTTGTCAGACATTTTAGGGAAATGGACGAATTTATTTGTGGACATTTTTAAGTGTAGGACATTTTCAAGAAGAGGACTTGCTGACAGTGGACCTTTTCAGGTAAGGACATTTTTATGGCATGGACGAATTCTCTATGTGGACATTTCTAAACGTTGGACATTTTCGTAGAGAGGACAAATTGCAAAGTGGACCACATCTCATTTAACCCACAGCGCGAATACGTCATTGCTGTTATTAGCACGCGTGCCGTAATAAGTCGATTACGAACAATATTGGATGTAGTAACAACCTTTTTAAAATGCTAGGATAGCATAAAAATGTATTTTGAGGGTTACGCTAGCAAAGAAGATTGTACTGTGCCATGGCAGGCAATGTTCGTTTTGAGACCCGAACCATTACTTCTAAGTGGTGATTAGTGAATTAATAGCGCAATTTGGGTTATAATTAATAATCTTAATATTATATAATTAAAAAGTGGACCTGTATTTCCCAATAAAGTTAATTGTAAATGTCCAGCAATTATGTTAGCAGCCAGTCGTACTGCTAATGTTCCAGGTCGAATTATGTTTCTAATTATTCCAATACATACTATAAATGATTGGGATTTCTTCAATCTTCTCTTTCACAAATTCCATAACATTCGATTATTTGAGATTTTAAAGTAATTAGTAATGAGTGTTATACCGTTAAATTCTTGTAAATTAATTGTCTTTAACAATATAGACTATATAATTAGCTATACATTTAATCAAAACATCTCGATATTTCCCGTCACGAGCCGATAGTTACTTATGTTTATCGCTCTTCTGCGAATTGAATTGACATACCGATGCCATATCTTGCACAAGATGTACCAGTAGAATGTGACGGTTTTCATATCTTTATTGTGGGACAATCAAATTGAATTAACAGGCAAAATTTTTACTGGAAAAATTGTTATAGAATGCAGTTTACTAATCTGTCCTTATTTTTAAAAAATTACATTTTCTAAGACACATCCACGACAACGAACACATCCTTGCAATCTGCTCTGAAAGCTCATCATTACTTTTTGCAATAAAACCACGATCAATGGCTCTAATTTAATTATCTATGTTTTCTTTTAACTGCATTATGTGCGTATGTTACTTTTCAAATATCTCTATGAGAAGAAGTCGGCTGCCGTAAGATCAGGAGACCGTGACGGCCAGGCGATATCTTCTAATAGTGAAATTATGCGCCCAATGATTCAACATTTCCAGGTACCGACCTGCGTTGACAGTCACAGTACGGTTACTTTCCGGCGTACAGACTGATCGCGGACCACCAGAAAATGTCATTAAATTTACTCACCCACTTCAGATTTGTGTTACTGGAAGTAATTCTTCTATGTGTGGAATATTGAATTCATTTCTGTATCTTCTCTGAACATGTGTGATGGATTTAGACTCAATATATGTTATTATTGCAAATATACGTTGTGCTATCGTCCAGTTAGCCATAATATCATTTCCTACAATCACAGGAGAAATGGCATGTTTTGAAGGTCGCATGGCAACCAATATTTCCTCTAAAGCACAAAATTCCTAGAAACGACAATTTTCTGAGAACCGTCACATTCTACTGGAACACCTTATATAAACAATAGTGATTAGCGCGGCTAGTTTACTAAAAACAAAACATTCTGACCTGTATTATCTGCGATGTGTCCCAAGAATGTTTACAAAGGTGTGTCATTCGTGGAAGTAGCCTATATAACCGATAGCGAGTGCATAATAGCCCAGATCACATCCTATAGATTGCTCATTCGTATGAAAAACACAACCGCCAGGATCGCCATCCATCCGCCTTAAACGAACACGAGATGGCAGTACAGTCGCTAATGCAATTCAAATGGGAGTTATGACGTAACTCCTTATGTAACAACTAGATGGCAGCATAGTAAACCTGACAAAAGTTTTTACCGTCAAAACCTATACTCAGAGCAATATGATCTAGGCTAATAGCTTCAGTGTCAGAGTTGCCCTCGTTTACCTCTAGAACTGAACGATAGTCAATTAGATCCCAGATATGTTGTACAAGTTAATGTTCCGACTTGGTGTTGTCTGGACACTGGAGCTGTCATACCCGTACATCACGTATCGGTCTGAGATGGCGATTTCTCGGAGCTGTGATTTTGGAACTATAGTCACAGTCGAAACCAGTGACAATTCTATTACAGCCACAAAATCACAATCACATGTCTTCAAACCACACGCTATCATTGAATGATATGACTGCTCGTAACTCATTTTTAGTACTGCAGAATTATCTTGAGGAGGGAAATAGGAAGTATAAATCTATAGTAAATCATTTGCCATAAAGATATAAAATAAAATGAAAGTAGTTTTATTTAACATAAAACAAAAGACACATTACAGCCATTTTAAATCGTAATTTCCATTACAAATCTATATCAATTACAGGCTAATGTTTGGCGATGATTGAAATATTTTATGTTTAATATGAGTTTCCAATGTATTCATTAAGAGGGGTGGAGTTTGGGATTGTTCTCCTTGTCCATGTTTATTCAGTGTCCTTTCATGAACTCCTCGAACTTCTCTGTACGAGTTCCATCAGGATCGTACAGTTTCGGTATCTTAGTCCAAATCTCGGGCGTCTTTTCCCTGCTGATTGTCACAGCCTTCCTGACCAGAAACTTCTGCCTCTCGGTACATTTGCTGCATTGGTCTTCATACGCTTGCACCAACCACGCTGCAAAAATAACATATTCTACTGTTAGCAATTCTGTATAAAATATTCATGATCTTGACATGCTGAAGCATTTGTTCAGTACAGAGTATTATGAGATTGAATGGCATGTGGTTTTATGAACTCTAGATGAGATTTCTTGTATAATTGCATGCGTAGGCGTCGGTCATCGGGGTGAATGAAGAGGAATACTGTTATAGGCATCCAACAAGGAAAACTCGGTGCGCAGAAACCAGCGGCGTGACTGTCTCCGCAGATGACGTATGCTTCCGTTTCCAGCATGCTCTCAAGCCTACTGCAGAGGAGTAAGAGGGGTATAGCATGCGCGCCGCGAGGAGTCCGAGCTGAGTTTTGTTTGTAGGATACCTATAGCTGCAATTTCACGCTCTGTCTCTAAACATTCCATTTCACGCTCTTTAATAATGTCAGATGTCGAATCTTTCTCCGCGCCTACTTAGTATTTCAATAATATTCCAATGTTTTTCTAATGAAGACAACACAGTAACTTCATAATTAGCTAGAATCGTCCAATAGTAAACCAGTATGATTGAGATGATCGTGTAAGAATGTTTATTTTTGGTCTACAAGTGAAGCTGTCCTCTGATTGAGGGTCTGGCTGATATGTACATCTATTATCAGGCAGTACATCTTACTTGTCGATATGTGTCAGAGAAAAAATTATTGTTTGTATCAACTGAAGTCTGACTATGTAATGTGTAGCTAGTCGGCGATGTATGTAATGGATGGGGAAATAAACTGGCCACCCTAACCCATTATCGCCTGGCCTAGTTGTCTCATAAATGGTGAGGTTGAGACCTGTCTTCGGACAGTTCACTAAACAACAACAAATGAAGCTGATGAAAAGTGAAGGATTACGGAGAATTATAACAATGATATCTTTTCCATCAGTATCACAAAACGGCTACTGAAATTAAGATTTTGATAGGTTTTTGGAAGCAGATTTTTATGACACATTTCGTATGGACATGCATTTTCTGTATTTAGGCGTCTCTTTGCAGTACATACCCATCAATGTAGTACTTTTGAAAAGAACGTCTAACTGATAACATAAATGAATCCATTGTGAAATAAGCTTTACGCACGACGAGGGTTCCACGAACCCTCAGTGGAGTGTACATGCGTGTTATGTGGTGATCCGTGTGAACGATACCATTTCAGAAAATGTCAGAAGAGAACAGACTTGCTCATGCATTATTCCAAAAACTGATATATTACCAAATGCACATATGTGCGCCGTTATTCTTTATTATTATTATTGTGAAATACTTGCAACACAAACATAATTTAAACGTACAAATGAAACTAATAACCGACAAGCCATAGGCTCACCGTAACATTTTTCACAAAGGGCTGTTTTGACAATTACGAGGTTTCCAGAAAAGGCAAAGAAACGGAATGAAATTGATTGTGGACTACCGTCTTATAAACATGATGAAAACATTTGTTAACCATAAGCCTAATCTATCTATTTTCTCTTGTCTATCTGTAATGTATATATATATATATATATACATATATATATATATATATACACTATATAATCTATGTATCTATGTGTTTACATATTATACAGGGACATCATTTTATTTTTACTTCAATTTTTATTGTACCTGAGTTTTTGAATGTACTTCACTCCCACCCCTTCTACTAGTAAACTTCCAACCGTTCACGACACAGAGCCGAGGGCGCGTAAGCAGTACTGAGTTAGGAGTATAGTACGTTCCAGAAATATGTTCGCGTTCTCCAGTGACGAAAGAGCTTTCAATATTGAATCATATTTTCGCACAGGTACTGTCGTCCGTTTGCCTACGTCGCATCCCGGTTTTCCCCACCTGCTTCTGTTCCCCCAATGTAAATTATAGTAGCTGGGCTGTTTTAGCTCTTTTCTGAATACATTAATTTCTGTTAGGAATTGGACGTCTACGTAATATTATAAAAGTGTTTAAAATAACTTAAATAAAAGGGCCTCGTTAAGTAATTAACTGTCATGTGATTCACACCCCTTTCTACGACCCTGCGACAAAACAACTTGAACGGACAGTAGATAGCATTTCTGAGTAATTTTATCTTTTCGGATCGGGCAGAAGTAAAGATTGAATTTACAGTACCTAAGGTACGTAATCTGTTATAGAGTAGGTACAGAATTATTTCAACATGAGTTAGGCCTACTCGTACGAAGAACGAAACTGGTAATTGGAATTAGGTACAATAGTCTATAGTGTGATAATATGCACAAAAGAACTGAAGCCTGTATCGAAATGAACGGCCACCATTTTAAAAAATGTGTTTAAATATCCATATTATGATTACTGTTCAGTTTAACTTCATTCTCTATATTGTACGCTAATGTGCTGTAAAGTACAATATACATTGCATAATTAATACGTTCGAATGGATAGCTCAGTTGGTGAGTAAAAACACTAAGTGGTAATACAGTACTGTATTTTTGATTAAACAAAAGCCTAATGAAAATTATCAAACTCAAAAATTGTGATATTTCCTAGTTTACATAATTGGATGAACTACTTTTCTTCCCTCCTATACCTAGTAAAGTGATTTGTATTTTACGCCAGTAGCATCGAACTCCAGTCGTGGAAGGGGTAGCAAACGGTGTTTCCTGTTTCAATCGTTAATAGAAAGGTATAGCCAGATTAATATTAATAATGTTAGTAAAAATAAAATGATGTCCCTGTATATGTAACAGAGACCTGCACAACGGCATCTGCACTGCACCGCACTGGGTTTGACAGTATTGCACGAAACAAGCGCGTGACGTCACTGCACTGGCCGGGCCGGGCTGCTTGTGGAGTGGTTTTGTACGGCGGGCTTGTATCAAGGCATCGAATCCAAGTCTCCTCTTCTATCATTTCCTTATTAATTGTGTTTGCGCGGGCGTGTGCCATTCCATCAACGATCAGCTTCTGTTTCAAACTTTTTTTGTTTTAGTTTTGATTTCTGTTTTTCAAGATAAGTCCAAATAATGATGCATCGCAAAGAAAGTACAGTCTCTGTGATGAAGATTTTTCGAGTTAAAATGCCATGATCTACTGGTAGACCACGTCATCTCAGCACGGAAAACCTGCATCACAGACTCGGGCCGTGAAAACGTACATTCTAAAATATAGTCTCTCTAGAGCAGGAATCGTCATTTGCAGTGCACTATGGTGCAGGCACAGTTTGCTCGCTGCTCAGTTCTATCCCTTGGACATCAACTGTGCAGCAGGATTTGGGGGGGGGGGGAGGAATCAGGTGGTGGCAGTGGCGTCCGTTCACTTGTTCAACCCTATTAATCAGTCTCTAATAGTTATAATAAAAATAAAGAAGAAAGAAGCATGTACTTAATTTATTTTAAGCGGAAATGTGTAATAAGTAGTCTAAATTACTTTTCAGTTTAAGACAAGAAAGAAGTTATATTTTCCGCTATGTATTGCAACGGTTTTGAAAGTAAGTAGATCCCCCCCTTTCATATTAAAGTAATTGAGAACTTACAAACCTATAATGCATTTTCACTATTACAAAATATTAAACAAATCGAATCCATTAGTAATATTTAAATCATGTCATCCTATTCCTTTGTTCAAGTGTCGTCAATAAAATAAAATGAATTATCCATTTTTATCCGACACTATATATCACAAAATCAATTATTTGTTATTATGTATAACATATGAAACATATTATCTTCCTGTTACAAAACTGAAGTAGGCCTAAATTATTTTATTACAATGTAAATAATGAATGATAAAAATTATTTTCACTGATCATTAGCATTGGTTTTCCAATTTCGAGCTGTAATCTGTTTTTCTCGTTAGCTACGTTTTTTTAGTGTGCAGTTATACACAATTTATTGCAGTAATAAAACCATAAACCCACTATGTATAGTAATAAAACAAATTTTTTGTAGTAATAAAAATTCCAGTAGAATATATGAAAGCAATAGTTCAATAACCGAGTTGACTCGGACTATAGCGTTTGAGACTCTGATTCGGGGGGCCCTGGCTTCAAACCCCGTGCCCGATCAACCTGACTGGGGTTTTCCATGGTTTCCATCAGTGATAAAAGCAAATGCCGGATTGGAAATTTACATGTTATGATTAATCACCGCCTCAATCATCAATATCATAAACATTAATCGTAATCTAAAATCAGTTACTTGTGCACAAACTATTTACAACATACCACAGAAACAGGAACTCAATAACAGTAAACACGACCTACTGATATACACACAGGTCCTAAGCACGCGATATGACCGCAGATGTTAAAGTGTATACAAGTAAACTTAAAAAAAAAATAGTTCAGTGGTATACGTTGTACAAGTGTGTATCTAATGCATACCCACTTCATTTGCGTGATTCCGATTCCGCTTATTGCGGATAGATGGCAGGACTGTGACCCATTTTGAAGTTGCACACCACTTCGGCAGGCCAAGGTATGCATGATGTATCTGTGAAGAGTTATGTCGTATACTAGGGTGAGTGTGTAAGTGTAGGTGTAGTGGCAGGGAATGGGTGAGGATGATGAGGAAGGGAGAAGGGGAAACCCGGTGCCGGCATGTAGCCTACTCTTGTCGGATAGCATCAAGGGGGCTGCCAGGCTTAACATACCCATCTGACGGACGAATCAGTATCAACAGTGACATATGCCTTCTCTTCCTTTGCACTGAGGAGAGATTTTGGATTTAACCCAGGCATATCGGTGCACAATTTAGTGATTAGAAGTTGTGCACCGCCATCTCTCCTAGTCCTGAGGTACATGAAAATCTCTACCCCATCGGGAATCGAACTCGGCCCGGCTAGTCTGTAGGCAGACGCGCTACCGCAGATCTAACTCCTGTATAAGTTGTTTGATACAAATACAAAGTAAAAGTAGTATAAACAATTGAATCACTAAATTCGAAAAGGGAATAAGTCACCTTCAGTTACTTTTAAGAAAAACACAAATAACTTCCGCACACAACGAAATATAAACAAATTGCATCGAAAATATTTCTATGAACCAATCATGATCACATAAGATATTTATGTAAAAAAAACGTAAATTTCTACATTTATTCTGCCCTAAAGAAACAATTTTTCGGTGTGGACTTGTTCCTCCTTCATATCTAACGAAATATATTGTAAAAAATATTAAGTTATCTCCATTATTCAAATCAAAAGCTTTATTGTATACCAATTTATGAACAATAGTAGATTGTAGCACATAGAGACATTGAAAGCTTTCGGTTATTACATAAACTAAAAAAACTTTGTGTGGGGACTTGTTCCCTTTTCATATCTAACGAAATATATTGCAAAAAATATTAAGTTATCTCCATTATTCAAATCAAATTGTATACCAATTTATGAACAGTAGTAGAGTGTAGCACATAGAGACATTGAAAGCTTTCGGTTATTATATAAACCAAACAATTTTTGTGTCGGGACTTGTTCCCTTTTCATATCTAACGAAATATATTGCACAAATATTAAACAAAATGTATCGTTATCTCCATTATTCAATTAATATTAGAGAAAAAAAATTCGCTCCAGCGCCGGGATCAAACCCGGATCCTTCGTTCTACGTACCAAGCGCTCTCACCATTGAGCTACGCCGAAGTTCAATCCGCAGCACCGGATCGAACCCCCTCTCCTCCAGTATTTTTCCCTTCGTGGCCTGACTCCAAGTTGGGCATGTATGCTGACATTTTTTTATATTAATTAACTGTCATTATACAAGGAGCGCACTCAGTTGAGTGACTTAGTGGCCGGGATTCCACAGTAATATGCACAGTAAGCTGTACAGTAATATGTACTGTTGCTCGAAGAATCTACGTAGGCCTAAAGATTAATATTTTTTTGGTCCTACAGAATACATCTGTTATGGTAACAACTTAATATTATAGGAGAAAGAATCGCACCGGTGGCGGCAGGGTTTACATATTATAAACCCCTGACCTAGCCATTTTTATTCAATTTTCCTTGTAGTGATCACGGTTTACAACACCTTTCTTGCGTTTTACAGGACGTGAAGAAGTACTATTTTCATCGTTTGACGCCATTTTACTCGTGATACATATTTTTCCTCCAGATGGCAGGAACAACAAACTTGAATACCTTATGAGAAGGGAACAAGTCGTGGACTAAGCTCCTTTTCAAAGTAAACATGAAAACTAAAGTGTTGAAATCTAAACTAAGGAGATGTGGGACCTGTTCCCTTTTCATGCAGAATGAAAGAGCATACCGAAATTAGTATGGCTACAGTCTTAACTCATTTTTGGCAAAACTGTGACTTATTCCCTTTTCATATTTAGTGAATCAATTATAGTAGAATTATGTAGAAGTGGTATGGAAAATTATCATGTAAGGCAGGGGTCGTCAGCACAGAGCACGCTGGGGCCAGTCTCTCTTACCCGCGGAAAACGCAGTGCACTAGGGTGCACTCCGTAGCTGCTAGCGGGTATGCTCTCTATCTCTCCCTGTTGCACGACAGTGCACACGGGTTAGCACCGCTTACCCTTTGCACATTTCAGCGAGTGCTGACGACCACTGATGTAAAGCATCAGTAGATCGCGGAACTTCATGCTATTGCATTTTTTTTTTATTGATTTGGCATATTGAGAAAGTAAAAATGGATCTGTGCCGATCATGAATTTTACGTTCGAATGAAGGCAGTTTTGTTTCGCATAAATGCATACTTCGAGGTTTTCTCTTTTAAATGCATTTAGTCTACATCTGTGCAGTAACGGTTAGAGTGTTTGACGACGAAACAGATTGTGCGGATTCGAATCCAGGTCGGGGCAAGTTACCTGTTTGAGGTTATTTCCGGAGTTTTCCCTCTACCCAATACGAGCAAATGCTGGGTAAATTTCGGCGCTGGACACCGGACTCATTTCACCGGCATTATCACCTTCATTACATTCAGACGCTAAATAACCTGAGATGCTGACACAGCGTCGTAAAATAACCCAATAAAAATCAAAGAAATGCATATATATTTTTATTTTGCATATTTAAATGCTTATATTAACATCTTTTCTTGTTTTCCACGATTTATTATCGGATTTCAAAATTTCTCTCTGATAAAAATAAGAATTATTTCCAAGAAATAAAAATAATTATGTAAGAAATAAAATTAATAATTGGTTAATCACTGTTTAGAATGAAATTGCAGCGATGACGACACTTTTATAGTGTGTAAGTTAGGTCGTTTTCTATTAACATGTGGTTTAGACACCTGCGATAATGAAGTCAATTATGCTGAGAAATTGAAATTACTCCGATAACAATCCTGCTAGAGCGCTCTGATTCCATAGAAACAAAACTGAATGTATTTAAATACCTGTAACAATCAAGTCGCGTGGGGTGTAAATTTTAGTTTCAACAAGTTTTACTACAAAACTAACCATACAAGCTGGCACCAACCTCAGCATGTGATGTCAAGAGATAGTTCTAGGTATTTAAACTAATTGTTGACAGATAAAAGGAGAAGTTACACAGTAGAGAATATGGAGAAAACGTTGGTTGTTTATCAACAGTAATCTCACTAGACGTTTTGATTTATCTAGAGAAAATCAAAACTCGAGTGGGATTTAATTGACTATTACACGATTAGAAGAAAGTATATAAAGATTAGAAGTAACGAAGTACTCCAATACAATAAAATATTAATTGACTTACGAAAATACAACTGTCTTCAAATGTATTATTGTACCATCTCAACATTACAAATATTGCGCTAGATGCATGCTAGATGGCAATGCCTTCTCGTCGAGAAGTTATCGATCTATTATACACGATGGCAATGTTACTAGTCAAGAAGGCTTTGTTTATTCAGTTTCATTTTTATTAAAATGCAACATTCCACTTCAATTATCCGAATCCCAGTAATCAACGTCACTTGACAGATGATTTTCAATAAATCTTAATATTAAACAATCTCTGATACGTGACTATCCATTATATCATATAGCAGAAGCTATAACATAACCTAACTAATATACACAAGTGTTAGAAAAGTTTTAATTGACGACGACATAAAAAATGAACATGAATAATTTTAAAAGGAATAATTATTGAATGTACAATTTTCAAATAATTATTGAATGTACAATTTTCAAATTTGAATGTGGTTGGTGGTTCAATTGATGTTATATTGGACGTGTGCGTAATAGAAGTGGAACTCGTTGATTTAGACCTACATGGTGTATTCAACTAATTCAGGATTTCCGAATGGTGCTCTTCGTTTATTTGTAAATCGGATTTCAGAAGATGCATAGGTATGATCAGTGATTTTTATTAATTCTTGTTCTTGAATGCCAATGCAAGTCATATTTGAAACTGCTGTGCATCGGCTGGAGTGGTTTGTAATTTTATATATATATATATATATATATATATATATATATTTTTTTTTTTTTTTTTTTTTTTTTGACGTCCAGACCAGCGCAGTTTCAAATGTTGGCAAACAAAGAAACAAATGCTAGGGACGCGATAAAATTAAACAAGTGCTAGGGACGCGATAAAATTGTGCGAAAAGCAGCCATGATTGGTTGAAATACGTCCTTTCGTACCGTTTTATTGGTCAAAAGTAGTATGACGTAGTAAGAGTGTAATAGTCACCATAATAATTACAATAAATTTCAAAGAAAACTAAAAAGCAGGAAAGTTATAATGTTAAAAATATTCCAATTCAAAAAAGTATCTAAAAAGAGTAATTAATACATTTATATAGAAATAGATTTAATAAAAATGATGACTTGATGATTATTATTTCTTTCAATTACTATTTTTATTTATATCATATTATTAAACGAAATGAATCTCGAAAGTTTATTTTTACTGCATATATTTAAATGTTCAGTGTATATTTCAAAAGTTTTTACTGCAAGGTTGCATGCATATTTTCAGATTTCTGAGTGGTCTAGTCATCAGTATCTTAGAATGTCTTATTCTTTATTATTGCGGTAGTATCCTCCTGTTAGCTGTCTTCTTGACATTTCTCGCCACGAATGAATAAGACAGTGAAGTACTCAATCAGAATCACCAGACTTAAAAAAATTAAATTTTAAATCGCAGTTACACGCAGTTCAAATCTACATATTGTTGCCGTTATTATTTCTGGAGTCTGGAGTTTCACGTAATGAGTTCCATTTAATATGTGAAATAATAATAATAATAATAATAATAATAATAATAATAATAATAATAATCAGGTAATTTCGGTGACGATTTGTGCAGTAGTAAAATTTATTTTCAAAACCTCTTATTTCTTCACGATATGGGGATAGTGAACTGAATTAATGGATCGAAATCTCATTTTTAAATTTAAGGGGAGACTCCACTAAAAATGACAACTTTTTTATAATAATTTTTTTAACAAAATTAAGAGAGCGTGTTTATTATTATTAACTAACAGAATCAAAATTGTGAATTTCCAAATATTTTTGGCTCTCGATTTTTCTTTCTGTTCTTTTTAGAAATATTTTCAAATCCAAGCTTTTAGTAGAACATCTCAATTTTTAACCTTCTTTTATTTGTTGCTTTCACAAGACGTAGAGAAACATTTCTATACATTCATTTTATGAAATATCTCATTTATTCACTTTGAAAAAATTGTTTGAAATTTTACAAATGTTATTTTTCCTATAATTCGTGAAAAAAAATATTAATAAAACGAACTAGCAGCATTTCTCACAAAGTAAACATGCAGCTATCTCATAAATACTTGCAGTAAAAATTTCATCCACCTTGATTAATATTTGGCATAAAAAAGTTTGTGTTGAATCAAGAAAAATAAACTTACGGAAAAATGGATTTGAAAGTAAAATGAATATTTATGGAAATTAAAATTCTCCTCTACTATATTCATCTAATAACTTCAGAGGGCCAACTTTAGAACTAAAAGTTACTAGATTTGTAATCAGAAATTTGTAAGAACAAAAAAATAATTTTAACAGCTGATAAAACACCCTTACAGCTTTAATTTAAACATTTTTAAACATATTTCTAATCAGAATTATTGAACTAAATTCATTTGGAGTATGAAAATATAGATTCTAAACAAGTAAAATAGCCAATAAACTTTTGTTTGGAAAATCTTCATGATTTTCATTGGTGTCTCCCCTTAAACGTTAATTTAATGTCTCGCCTTAGGAACGTTAATGAAATGAAAATTATTTCTTTGGTGGTCCTTAGCATTTTGCATTCTTCAGCCATGGTTGCTGAAAGCGGCCGTAAGTTTATGATATGTGATTACGTTGTTCTTGCGTAAAGTTTTAATATTAGTATGGAAAAGTTTAATAATTTCATAGATCTATTTCACTTGTTGAAAAATGGTGTATAGTACTTACATCTGTAGACTCTCAGTTTGTCATTGCAAGTGGATTCATCCAAGAGACAATTCCCGTACGCCTTAACCCTCTGGGGGTCCTGGAAGAAAACGTCCAGATCGACATCTTCGAGGGACTCAGTAGCGGCCACAGCAAAGAGGAGGCAGGCGACCGTGAGAGCGACCAGGGCTTTCATCTTGGCGATTCTGAGCTCCGCGGACTCCCTGCCCACTATTTAAACTACATCGTTCGTCGAACTGCACTGAACTATCATGCCTGTGGGCAGATTCTCATTCCTCCGTTCCTCACACGCACAATCAAAAGAAACAAGACGTTGTAAATGTTGCTTACATAACCTCAAAATAAAGAAGTCGTCACTGTAACAATTTTATTGTGAGCCATTTTCAGCAATGGATGGGTAGACTCAGTGGTATCGCAGTCTAGTATATACAGTCACGAAGCTTGAGTTGTGAGGGTACTAGGAACAATAGACTGTGCCGGTAATGTTTTGCATTGTCTGTAATGAGGCGATATTAGCGATCCTAGTGGTTAGCAACTATCTATGGATCCATATTTACTACGTATTGAGCTTCGTGACTTTATATACTAGACTGTGGTAATATTCAATCTATGGTACGCGTATCCCCAGGGGTACGTGAGGTTGCCTCAAGGGGTACACATCCCACTTAATAGGTATTGAAAAATGCTGACATTTATTTTGTTATAATTGAGCCGTTCAGAGCAGAAGTGGTGTAAGTCAAAAATAGGTAATGAGGGTTAAAGTAAACATTCTGTAAAATACAGCGCAAAGTAGCAATTAATATTCAATTTATTTAAACTATTAGCAGTCAGTTGATAGCAAGGAGAACATATTAATTGCTACTTTGTGCTGTATTTTACAGGATTTGTACTTTAAAGCTCATTACCCAATTTTGACTTACACCACTTTTGCTCTGAACGGCTCAATTGTTGGTAACTATTGCAGTTTAAAATTTTCTTTTACAATATCTACTTTTGTTTTTCCTTCAATTACATTTTACGCAACTCATCACTACATTATTTTAATTGCATCAATACCCATGAATAATAATAATAATAATAATAATAATAATAATAATAATAATAATAATAATTTTACCGAAACATAGATGGGAGGATAATATATTATTATTATTATTATTATTATTATTATTATTATTATTATTATTATTATTATTATTATTATTATTATAAAAACTTACAACTTACAAATGGCTTTTAAGGAACCCGAAGGTTCATTGCCGTTCACACATAAGTTCGCCATCGGTCCCTATCCTGTGTAAGATTAATCCAGTCTCTATCATCATATACCACCTCCCTCAAATCCATTTTAATATTATCTTCCCATCTTCAGTCTCGGCCTCCCCAAAGGTCTTTTTCCCTCCGGCCTCCCAACTAACACTCTATATGCATTTCTGGATTCGCCCATACGTGCTACATGTCCTGCCCATCTCAAACGTCTGGATTTTATGTTCCTAATTATGTCAGGTGAAGAATATACAATGCGTGCAGCTCTGCGTTGTGTAACTTTCTCCATTCTCCTGTAACTTCATCCTTCTTAGGCCCAAATATTTTCCTAAGAACCTTATTCTCAAACACCCTTAATCTCTGTTCCTCTCTCAAAGTGAGAGTCCAAGTTTCACAGCCATACAGAACAACCGGTAATATAATTGTTTTATAAATTCTAAATTTCAGATTTCTTCACAGCAGACTAGATGACAAAAGCTTCTCAACCGAATAATAACAGGCATTTCCCATATTTATTCTGAGTTTAATTTCCTCCCGAGTATCATTTATGTTTGTCACTGTTGCTCCAAGATATTTGAATTTTTCCACTTCTTTGAACGATAAATCTCCAATTTTTATATTTCCATTTCGTACAATATTCTGGTCACGAGACATAATCATATACTTTGTCTTTTCAGGATTTACTTCCAAACCTATCGCTTTATTTGTTTCAAGTAAAATTTCCGTGTTTTCCCTAATCGTTGGTGGATTTTCTCCTAACATATTTACGTCATCCGCATAGACAAGAAACTGATGTAACCCTTTCAATTCCAAACCCTGTCTATTATCCTGAACTTTCCTAATGGCATATTCTAGAGCAAAGTTAAAAAGTAAAGGTGATAGTGCATCTACTTGCTTTAGCCCGCAGTGAATTGGAAAAGTATCAGACAGACGCTGGCCTATACGACCTCTGCTGTAAGTTTCACACTGTTTTTTTTTAATTTCCTCTCTCAGTTTTCATTTCTTTATTCGTACATCTAATCTATGTACAGCATTTCTTTATTTCTCACCGTAATTCTTCTCATCCTTTCGTACTTCTTTACTTAATTTCGTAGCATTTATTTACGTTTATACCAAACAGCGGTAAGATATGAAGAAAAGAAAAAAAGTATCAATTTGAAGCTGCAGTTATTTGGTGAAGAGTTCACATCTCAACACTTCTAAGGACAATTTTAGCGAGAGGAGAATACTTTTATTATACACATAAATCTAGTTTCCTTGATTTTATCTTTTTTGTTCCGTAATTTTAAGAATTTATATTGAATATTGTGTTGCAAAATAGATTAAAATAATTGAGGCGGTAGCCTGAAAAAGGGTTCATAAGCAAAAGTCATGTTTCGAGAAAACAAAGATTGAAAGATTTATTTGTATTCCATTGCGATTTGAATGCACTTTTATCAAAATAACAATTTGCATACTGTTACAATAATATTTGTCTACATGTTTTTGTTAAATAATGCATTCCGACTTCAATAGTGTTAATAAAAAATATATTTTAATGAAATTTTTATAGGGCCTTTTTCAATAGAACAAGTTTATTTTATCAAAATGCTTTCAATATGATTATATTTTAGTAGAAATTAAACATCAGCATTGAACAGCGCCCATGACAGAGGTTTATAAGTTCATAATAATTTTAATGAAATTATATTTATTACATATATCTCATAGTTACGTCATAAATTGTACCATATACGTGAAAATAAAGAATATCTGTTGGATACTGAATATAGATTACAGGATATTTAGTATTAATCCAGAATGGATTCACACTCACTTCAAAGTTTACCTTCAGATTGCAGTTTACACTTTAGTGCACATCCTGGCTGGACTCGCACTCGCTTTGAGAATGTCCACACCTGTGGAGTAACGGTCAGCGCGTCTGGCCGCGAAACCAGGTGGCCCGGGTTCGAATCCCGGTCGGGGCAAGTTACCTGGTTGAGGTTTTTTCCGGGGTTTTCCCTCAACCCAATACGAGTAAATGCTGGGTAACTTTCGGTGTTGGACCCCGGACTCATTTCACCGACATTATCACCTTCATTTCATTCAGACGCTAAATAACCTAGATGTTGATACAGCGTCGTAAAATAACCCAATAAAATAAAAAATAAAAACTTTGAGAATCGCCTTGATTGATATTTTCTCTCAATCCAACTTTGCTCCCTTCAATAATGTTGTTAAGTCAGCAGCAGCTTTCTGTGTCCATGTATTTGAAGAGGGCACGTACATAATTTGCTTTTGTGGATTAAGTGGAGACTTTGCGGCATTGCGAGGAGTAATGTCCTTAAAAACATTGATATCTGCATATTTTCTTTGTTTCTAAATATTAAATGATGTGAATATTTCGGTGCAGCCAGGAGAGCAGAGTAATGACCCATTAGACTTGCACTTGAGTGACACGTACTTTTGTATCCTGAACACACTTCCTTTGCATTGCTCTCAGTCTTTTGGTAGAAATTATGGACGGTTTCAAAATCGTTTGACGACACACCACTCGCTGAACACCATTTCGATGCAAAGAATGTGTCTATATATTTCCACGACTTACTTTTGGATTTTCTGTTACTTTATGACTAGTAGATTTTTTTTCTTGATAACCAGCCTGCCACTGTAGCATCCTGCAGTAACTTTGTTTGTCCAATGTAAAATATTTCGAAGAGATCTTTCCGTTCATCAGCAGTGAACTTTAAGAAACACTTATTTTGGCAGCAGGAGGTAACAGGTGCAGAAGACTTACCTTCAACAATAGCACCTTTTGAAGTTACATACGTAATACCACGTTGCCTTTTCATTTTTCTGTCTTCTCGTTTGAAGTTGATTTTTATGTCCTCTCGCCTCCGTTTTTTTTTTTTTCGTTTATGTTCATTTGTTTCCATTTTGAAACAACTCAAATCGCACACAGGCCACAACTGCTACACACAACACAATTATACTGTGCCTGCCTCAAGCTGGCTGATGTTTGCTGCGTTCCACAACTACGCAAGAGTGCATGGGTTCATTCAATTAGCTATCCTGCCCTCTGTTTACAAGATATTGAAACGAAACTATGTAAGCAAGTAGATTTTAAAACGGAGAATCGAATTAAACATTCTCCCGAAAAAGGGCCTATAGACCTATGGGCCCCTTTTCCGGCTACCGCCTCAATTATGTATTGATAGGTATCACATTTGTTTTATTTTCTCCCCCCCCCCCACATCATGCGTTGTAGAGAGAAGTTTTTCGCAGTATAAACACTTCCTAACTGCATAACGTAAGAGGTTCACCTCTTAATCCCTGTTGAAGTATATTGTTGTTCATTGCAACAAGTGAAACCATGAAGCAGAAGTTAGTGGTGCAATGTAAGATAATATACATTTTCTCTACGTGGTTAACTGTATAAATTCATTGTAAATATGTGTATTATAATAATGTGACACATTGAATTGTACATAATGTGAAATATAAGCAATAGGTGGTTTTTTTTAAAGTGCATTCACGGAACGCCAGAAATGTGTACCTCAAACGATTGTATCGCCAAGTTTAGTTGTGTTTCCGGTTGTATAAGAACAGTAGACTGCGCTGCCTCAAGGTCATACTTATAGTCGATGTTGCAGTTAGCCTTGCGGATTACAAACCCCGAATGCTCTCTCTAATTATAATATACAGTATTAAGGTCTGTTCACGCCAACGCGAAACGCGCGAGCGGCAGCGAAAGCGAAACCGACTGAATTATTATGTTGTGAATACAGCGGGATATGAATTCACTCACACCGAAGCGACATAATCCCGCTACGTGGAGGGACGTGGTTGAAGGAAAACCCCGGAAAAAACTAAACTACTAATTTCACTCATATTATAATTATAGTTAATAATAATAATAATAATAATAATAATAATAATAATAATAGTAATAATAGTAATAATATTAATAATATGGTTATATCTCGTGGCCAGAACATAGTACGCCTACGAAATGGAAATATAAATGTTGGAAATTTATCCTTTGAAGAGGTGGAAAAATTCAAATAATTTATCCTTTGAAGAGGTGGAAAAATTCAAATATCTTGGAGCAACAGTAACAAAATACAAATTACACTCGAGAAGAAATTAAACGCAGAATAGGGGAAATATCTCCATATTGAATCTTTCGTACACAACTTTTAACACTTGAATATAAATAACTGATGAAATGGCGATCTTACTCGTGTTAATTGTGTAAGCATGTGTGGCTTACAGCTGTTTCGGTGCTACTTGAAACCAGAGCCTACTAGATCTCGGTGCTATCTCAACTTCGCTGCCTGTTGTGTGGGTGCGTTCGTATGATGAAGAGTTGTGTCACATCTGTTATTATTCGGTTGAGAAGCTTTTATCACCCAGTCTGCCCTAAAATTAGCTGAAAGTTAGAATTTATAAAACAATTATATTATCGATTGTTCTGTATGATTGTAAAACTTGGACTCTCACTTTGAGGAACAGAGGTTAAAGGTGTTAGAGAATAAGGTTCTTAAAATATTTGGGGCTAAGAGGGATGAAATTACAGGAGAATGGAGAAAGTCACACAACTCAAAACTGCATGTATTGTATTCTTCACGTGACATAATTAGGAACATTAAATCCAGACGTTTGAGATGGGCAGGGCGTGTAGCACATATGGAAGAATCCAGGAATGCATATAAAGTGTTAGTTGCAAGGCCGGAGGGAAAAAAGACCTTTGGGGAGGCCGAGACGTGGATGGAAGGATAATATTAAAATGGATTTGAGAGAGGTGGGATATGATGATAGAGACTGGATTAATCTTGCTCAGGTTAGAGACCCATGGTGGGCTTATGTGAGGGCGGCAGTGAACCTCAGGGTTCTCAAAGTGCCATAAGTGAGTAATGGTGCAGAGATTTGTAAATTTCATTGTAGAAGGGAACTGGAAAACAGAGGTGTCCTACTTAAACGTTAATAGTGTTTAAAAAAGACATAGTAAGAAAATAACTTTATTTGAAATAAAACACAATGTAGGCCTACTTTACAAATTATTTTGTCACGATTTCACAAACATCGATGTTTTTTTTAGGGTGGTGTAAATTAACTTCTAGTTAGTTTTTTTAAAAAGTTACGTGTGAGAAGATGGGTGCTTTTCTCTTGATCGTTTGCAAACTGTGGATATAGCTGGTAGTAGCCCTTTTGCTTGATATCATCACTGGTCATATACTTGAAGAGGGGATGTGTTTATTCTCCTCTCATGAAGTTGGTGAAAGATTCTTTATGAGAACCATCAGGATCGAAGGCTTTTACGATCTTCACCCATTGCTGTGGCACCTTTTGAATGCTGAGTGTCACAGCCTTCCTGATTAGTTCCTTCTGCTTGTCAGTACATTTCTCGCATTTGGTGTTATAAGCGTCCAACAACAAGACTGTGAAAAAGAAAATCTGTTAGCAATATTGTATAAAAGACTCATCACATTGACCTTCTTGCTGCCGTCTTTCAGGATGCAAAGGACATCTACTACAGTAAGACAGAGCCATTTTCTCAGTGACTAACTTTCCGTGTAAGGTAGGTGACCCTGATATGGCCATGCTAAGGTTTGAGAATTTTTCTAGTCGCCATTTTGAAAAAAAAATGTAAACCACTTTTTTCTTACTCGTTCTCAGTCTAATGGACTTTCTTAAAACAATTTTCTTTCCCCATAAAAGTAGCTTTAATTGCCCAAAAATTCCCAAATTCCAAAAGTCTACCTAGTGGCCATATCAGGAACATGTGCACATGATATGGCCACCCTTGTTCCATGTTCTACAAATCGTGATTGTTTTCAGTTTGATAGCGCAGTTGTGTTAAAATTAAATAATTTTGGTGTAACATGAATAAACATGACACTTAATAATCTTTTTTATAATTCAAAAGAGCAGTCAAAACAGGTTTTTCCATAAAAATTACGTTGTTTTCTTAAAATACAAAATTTTTGCGTAATCCCAGCTATAAGGCATGCAAATTTGTCAGGTGAAAAAATAAAAGTGAAATGAACTTGATATGGCCATGGTGCATTTGATATGGCCATACCAGGAGCAGGTAAGCTTTCACGAAAATCGTTTTATTATGAACAACTCGTAAAAGATACGCCATCAACGACAACACCAATCAACAGAACGTTAAAAACTGAATGGAGTACGATGGTTTTCATGAAACAAGTCTTTGAAAAACATGCATAAAACAAAGGAGACTTACCAGAGAAAAATAGGAAGGGATCACATGAAAACCGCAAAACAGGCAACTGACGCCATATTGCTCAACCTGACTGGATGGAAAACGATCAAGTGACATATCAGGATGCCCTTTCACTGGATGCTGCTGCAATTTAGCGGATTTTTTGGTTAACTAACTCACAATAGGAGGGGTGGCCATATCAGGAGTATGGCCATAACAGGAGCACCCACCTTATATAAAAAGTAACACACACTTGATCAGCAGAAAACAGTTATGACATATTTAGGAGGGTGATTTTATGGTAACTATTACACTTTTACTACGTCATACTACTTTTGACCAATAAAACGGTACGAAAGAACGTGTTTCGACCAATCATGGCTATTTATCGCTACAATTTTATCACTTACCTAGCATTCGTTTGTTTTTATCACTTTCCTAGCATTTGTTTTTTTATTTGCCAACATTTCAAACTGCAAATTCTTTACGTTACTATAAAACATGCTTCGCGATCGTCATTTGTTTTCCGCATAGATAGTCAACTGAAAATGGCGGCTCCGTTCAAACGTTTTAATGGGCTAACGTTAGTGAAATAGAATTTTAGTAAGTCAATTAATAGGCCTACCTATTTTATTGTATTAGAGTACTTTATTTATTATAATCTGTTATATTTCTTCTAATCATGTAATAATCAATTAAATCCCACTCGAGTTATGATTTTTTCTAGATAAATCAATAATAATTCAATAATAAAATTAAGTGAAGAACAGAGTGGATTTAGGAGTGGAAGATCATGTTCGGATTATATATTTATTTATTTATTTATTTATTTATTTATTTATTTATTTATTTACTTATTTATTTATTTATTTATTTATTTATTTATTTATTTATTTAGGTGTAGTTAAGGTCATGAGGCCTTCTCTTGCACAAAACCAGGAATACAAATACAATAATAGAAATAAACAGAAAAATAATACACTATATACAAAGTAAAGCTACACAAGAAATAAAGACAGAGAGAAAAAACACTATAAACAAAGTAAAGCCACACAAAAATATACACAGGTTGCAGTCACACAAACTTTAAATGATTAATTAATTGTATCGTAACTAATTAACTAACATAAACAAGAAACTTGCAATTTTAATCTAGATTGAAAAGAAAAAGAAAAAAAAACACAAATCAATACTTATAGCAATACCTAAAAACATTAACTAAGACAAAATTTTCCAATTTAATTTTGAATTGTGATAAAATCCGGCAGTCCCTGACGTCATTAGGTAACTAATTCCGGAGGCGAGGTATTTGTACAGTATAGGAAGATGAGTATAAAGACGATCTATGATGAGGGATAGAAAGAAGTGCTTGATGTCGGTTTCGAAGAGTTAATGTACATTGTGTAAGACAGATAAGTAAATAAGTAAAACATAAAATAAGTGAAATGAATACAAAATATAAAATAAGTAAAATAAATACAAAATATAAAATAAGTAAAAAATATACATACACACTTGACTTTCACAGATTTCGAAAAAGACTAAGACAATATTCCTAGATCTAGGTTATGGTCAGCAATGAGACGAATAAATGTAAAGGAAAAGTAATACTTTTAAAATAAAGAAAATCTACTGCAATACATAATTACAAATTTTAATTTTAATTAATAACACCCTGTATGACAATAGCTAAAGGACTTAAAGTTATGGTTTATTACCATTACTTTTCAGTATGTACAGTAGAGTCGCTTGTTTGTTCATAAACGGGTGTAAAAACTATAGCGAATCAAAGGTCATTTAATATATTTGTACTACGGTGTAATACGTTACTGGCCTTCTGTGCCCGCCCCTATCTCGGCGATACAACCACTTCCGAGCAATGAACCAATGACACGTATACAGAGGATGTGGAGTAAGCAATAGGGTGAGTACAAACACTATTTACTGATTCAATACTACGTATTACTGAGGATGATGTGCTTGCCTTTAAGCGTTGGAGGGACCACACAGCAGATTTCCTACACGTTTCAACTTAATTTTTTGTCTAAGTAAATGTATTATTATGAAATTAAAAATATTTTTGTCGTTAATGTTAAAACAATTATTTCATTTAGAGTAGTTACACTGTAATTATTTACTCTTATATTTGTATTTGTTGTTAAAAAATCTTCTTATATTTGAATGTGTATATATTTAGATGCTAAAATAATTCTTATTTAAGTTTGTATCTTCATGCATAAGTCAAAATTAATTTCCTTCTTCTTTACTGTATCTCTTGATGTCAACGTCGAGCATGAGCAAAGCGATCGACAGATCAGTAACGTATTGAGTGGTGTTCCTGTAATGGGAGGAGTCTGCTAGCTTTCCAAATTAGAAGTTTCCAACGGAGGGACTCCACTGTATATGGAAAAAGTGCTAGAAACATGGTAAAGAAAATGCTCTGGAATTGTAAAAAAAAATAGATTATTTCACTTTTCACACCCTACTTTTCGCACACTACCAAATTATATTCTCATAAGATGAAGAAGAAATGGAATATATGTTAAGAAAACTGAAAGAAAAATGTGTGCTGGGGATTAAACATTTTTTGTAATAAAACAAAATACATGTGTGTTGGAAGATAAATATCTGACGTAGAATTGGAAACAGAAACTATAAGAAAGTGTAATACTTTTCAATATATGGGCTCCATCTAAACTTCAAGGGGTACATGTAATACACATATTGAGACTAGAATAGGTATGAGAAGTAGAGTAACAAAAACAGTACATGAGTTGATATGGTATAACAGCATTAATATATTTTTCTTTATTTTAGTAGGTTACATTACGACGCTTTATCAACATCTTAGGTTATTTAGCGTCTGAATGAGATGAAGATGATAATGCCGGTGAAATGAATCCGGGGTACATTAATATAGAAGTTAAGAAAATAATTTTTCATATAAAAGAAAACATTGTTCTATATGAAAAGGAAATGTGGCCAATAACAACTAAAATCAGAAATAAAATTCAAACAGTAGAAGTGGACTGTATGAGAAGAGTCTAGAACTTAGAAGGGAAGACAAAGTAAGAATTGAAATAATGTAGGATAGAATGGGCTAATATTTAAATATACTCAGAATAATGAAAAGGCATTTTTAAGGCAGAAACATAGCTTTTACCCATTTATAGAAAATTATGGTTAATTTAGGCGTTTTACATCATAGAATTTTAATAGGAGGATCCTCTGTACATGAAACGTAGAGATATCTGAATAACATGTTCAGAACATAGCCAGGGGCAGGTCTTTATGGAGATTAATTTTATCATTTGCGTGTTTTAATATTAATATTCTTATTGAATTTAGTATTCCCAAGAAACTAATTCGATTAATTATAATATATCTCAGCAGAGTCCGTATGGCTAGTTTCTATCTGATGCTTTTCCAATTCACTGCGGGCTAAAGCAAGGAGATGCACTATCACCTTTACTTTTTAACTTCGCTCTAGAATATGCCATTAGGAAAGTTCAGGATAACAGAGAGGGTTTGGAATTGAACGGGTTACATCTGCTTCTTGTCTATGCGGATGACGTGAATGTGTTAGGAGAAAATCCACAAACAATTAGGGAAAACACGAAAATTTTATTTGAAACAAGTAAAGCGATAGGTTTGGAAGTAAATCCCGAACAGACAAAGTATATGATTATGTCTCGTGACCAGAATATTATACGAAATGCAAACATAAAAATTGGAGATTTATCCTTCGAAGAGGTGGAAAATTTAAAATATCTTGGAGCAACAGTAACAAATATAAATGACACTCAGGAGGAAATTAAACGCAGAATAAATATGGGAAATGTCAGTTATTGTTCGGTTGAGAAGCTTTTGTCATCTAGTCTACTGTCAAAAAAATCTGAAATTTAGAATTTATAAAACAGTTATATTACCGGTTGTTCTTTATGGTTGTGAAACTTGGACTTTCATTTTGAAAGAGGAAGAGAGGTTAAGAGTGTTTCAGAATAAGGTGCTTGGAAAAATATTTGGGGCTAAGAGGGATGAAGTTACAGGAGAATGGAGAACGTTACACAACACAGAACTGCACGCATTGTATTCTTCACCTGACATAATTAGGAACATTAAATCCAGACGTTTGAGATGGGCAGGGCATGTAGCACGTATGGGCGAATCCAGAAATGCATATAGAGTGTTAGTTGGAAGACCGGAGAGAAAAAGACCTTTGGGGAGGCCGAGACGTAGATGGGAAGATAATATTAAAATGGATTTGATGAAGGTGGGATATGATGATAGAGACTGGATTAATCTTGCACAGGATAGAGACCGATGGCGGCAATGAACCTGCGAGTTCCTTAAAAGCCATTTGTAAGTAAGTAAGTATTTTAATATTGGTGTCGGCGAAGATTATTGGAGATTGATTTGTAATCTTGGCGGAGATTAATGACAAATTTGCAAAATACAATTATTTTGGAATTGGTGTATTAATTCAGTATGAGTATTACTTTTAAAATATTTAACATTAAAGTTTCGTTGGATTCCGGTAGAGGTGCGGTATGGCCAATAGACAATATTTGTTGGATTGAGACTGTATTTAACACACATTCACTAAAAACGAAAAAAAAACTTGCAAAGCCTCAAATTAACACTTTCAAATTATTAGTGAAATGTTGAATTCTCTGTCTTTTGAGTTCACTAACGTAATCAGAACACTTGGAATAACATGTAATGTAGGTTACTTAGATATATAACAAATTCAAGTGAAAATAATCCGAAAATAATCAGAATATCAAATTCGCTATAAAACGACGCAATAGTAATAATTCGTGAATGTGTTGATATTTCGCTATTAGAACTCTATTTCACGATTTGTCGCGATTGTTTTATCCGCATATTATTAATCAGAATCACTTAATTCGTAAAGATTAGCAAAAATTTATTGTATATCTATTATGTCGTGATTTTTGAGATCTCCATAAATACCCGGCCCTGGACATAGTAAATGGAACCAGAAATCCGTTGCCTAGAAACGACGGTAGGCTTTGGAAACTAAAAACAGCAACCTCCTAAAGGGGAAAAAGCCAAAAAAGAAGAATACCCATAGTATTACATTAACAGAATATTATTGACGGATTGATATCGACGTAGAAAAATCCCAGCATGATCTCATTTCTAATCCAGATGACCATCATACTTACTTACTTACAAATGGCTTTTAAGGAACCCGAAGGTTCATTGCCGCCCTCACATAAGCCCGCCATCGGTCCCTATCCTGTGCAAGATTAATCCAGTCGCTATCATCATATCCCACCTCCCTCAAATCCATTTTAATATTATCTCCCATCTATGTCTCGGCCTCCCCAAAGGTCTTTTTCCCTCCGGTCTCCCAACTAAAACTCTATATGCATTTCTGGATTCGCCCATACGTGCTACATGCCCTGCCCATCTCAAACGTCTGGATTTAATGTTCCTAATTATGTCAGGTGAAGAATACAATGCGTGCAGTTCTGCGTTGTGTAACTTTCTCCATTCTCCTGTAACTTCATCCCGCTTAGCCCCAAATATTTTCCTAAGCACCTTATTCTCAAACACCCTTAACCTATGTTCCTCTCTCAGAGTGAGTCCAAGTTTCACAACCATACAGAACAACCGGTAATATAACTGTTTTATAAATTCTAACTTTCAGATTTTTTGACAGCAGACTAGATGATAAAATCTTCTCAACCGAATAATAACACGCATTTCCCATATTTATTCTGCGTTTAATTTCCTCCCGAGTGTCATTTATATTTGTTACTGTTGCTCCAATATATTTGGATTTTTCCACCCCTTCGAAGGATAAATCTCCAATTTTTATATTCCCATTTCGTACAATATTCTGGTCACGAGACATAGTCTAATCATATACTTTGTCTTTTCGGGATTTACTTCCAAACCGATCGCTTTACTTGCTTACAGTAAAATTCCCGTGTTTTCCATAATCGTTTGTGGATTTTCTCCTAACATATTCAAGTCATCCGCATAGACAAGATGCTGTTGTAACCCGTTCAATTCCAAACCCTGCCTGTTATCCTGAACTTTCCTAATGGCATATTCTAAAGCGAAGTTAAAAAGTAAAGGTGATAATGCATCTCACTGCTTTAGCCCGCAGTGAATTGGAAAAGCATCAGATAGAAACTGACCTATACGGACTCTGCTGTATGTTTCACTGAGACACATTTTAATTAAACGAACTAGTTTCTTGGGAATACCAAATTCAATAAGAATATCATATAATACTTCCCTCTTAATCGAGTCATATGCCTTTTTGAAATCTATGAATAACTGATGTACTGTACCCTTATACTCCCATTTTTACTCCATTATCTGTCGAATACAAAAAATCTGATCAATAGTCGATCTATTACGCCTAAAATCACACTGATGATCCCCAATAATTTCATCTACGTACGGAGCTAATATTCTCAAAAGAATATTGGACAACATTTTGTACGACGTCAACAAAAGTGATATTCCTCGAAAGTTACCACAGTTGGAAATGACCATCATAACAGGAATAACAGAAATATGCAATATAACTTACTTCTCAAGTGTTTCATCTTATCAGTGGTGCAGGTGGATTCGTCCAGGAGGCAGTTGGAGAAAGCTTCGACTTGATCATCCTTCTGGAAGAAGGCGTCCAGATCTAGGTTGTCGAACTCGCTGGTATAGGTGTCTGCCACGACCACCGTCAGGACGCAGGCGATTGTCACAGCTACCAGAGCGTTCATCTTGCCGTATCTGAGCTCCGTGGATCCTCTTCCGCCTTATATATCGGATTCTCCCTCGGACTCCACTAATCACTCAAGTTCAAAGTCCGTTAGTCATTGCCATGTATAATAATCAGGGGAAATATTGCAGATGGTTTGTTACGTAAAGTCGGGGCATATAGAAAAAAGTTTCTCGGAAATTTGTTCAGCACAGGAAGAGTGCATTCAGCATTAGTAAGCGCTTTTCATTAATTTACACCTGGCCTTCATCAAAGTACCTATCAGGACCTGACCTCAAGCCTGGGTATAACCTGTTTCAATATTAATTTGTTCTATTTTCTTACCCCACTCAGTTTCATTTAAGGGGAGTTGGTTGCTAAGCAATGCGAAAGTTGTGGAAAGAATATGACTATATTTTATTTTGCCATAACATAGGTTCTAATACAACTACACGATTATTTTTGTCTCTTTAAATATGTAATTGAAGTTCTGGTACAGCGTTTTACTTCTTGGAGAAAATAATAACATAATTAAATTTTTATTAATAATTACAATCAGTAGCGTACACAGAATTTTATTATTATTATTGTTATTATTATTATTGTTATTATTAAAATTCATTGCAATTTACATTATCACTATTTTAAATTTCATGTAATAATAATAATAATAATAATAATAATAATAATAATAGTAATAATAATAATAATAATAATAATAATAATAATATCAGCTGAGTTTTCACAGAAGAATGTGTAACTAGTTCCGGGAAAAACGTTCGCGACAACACAGTCACGCTGCGGCTGCTAAGAAAAGTTTGTCAATGTGAAATTTTCACTAACCTTTCTACGCGAATTTTTGCTAAAAATTGTAAAATTGAGCTTTTCCGTCGCTTAGACATATCAGAGAAGTTACAATGACAATGTGAAGTTTATATATTTTTAGTAGGCTATTTTACGACGCTTTATCAACAGCTTAGGTTATTTAGCGTCTGAATGAGATGAAGGTGATAATGCCGGTGAAATGAGTCCGGGGTCCAACACCGAAAGTTACCCAGCATTTGCTCGTATTGGGTTGAGGGAAACCCCCGGAAAAAACCTCAACCAGGTAACTTGCCCCGACCGGGATTCGAACCCGGGCCACCTGGTTTCGCGGCCAGACGCGCTGACCATTACTCCACAGATGTGGACTATATTTTATTTTGCCATAACAAGGTTCTAATATAACTACACGATTATTTTTGTTTCTTTAAATATGTATTTGAAGTTCTGGTATAGCGTTTTACTTCTTGGAGAAAATAATAACATAATTAAATTTTTATTAACAATTACAATCAGTAGCGTACACAGAATTATATTATTATTATTATTATTATTATTATTATTATTATTATTATTATTATTATTATTATTATTATTATTATTGTTATTATTAAAATTCATTGCAATTTACATTATCACTATTCTAAATTTCATGTAATAATAATAATATGAGCTGAGTTTTCACAGAAGAATGTGTAACTAGTTCCGGGAAAAACGTTCGCGAAAACATAGCCACGCTAAGAAAAGTTTGTCAATGTGAAATTTTCACTAACCTTTCTACGCGAATTTTTGCTAGAAATTGTAAAATTGAGCTTTTCCGTCGCTTAGACATATCAGAGAAGTTACAATGACAATGTGAAGTTTATATATTTTTAGTAGGCTATTTTACGACGCTTTATCAACAGCTTAGGTTATTTAGCGTCTGAATGAGATGAAGGTGATAATGCCGGTTAAATGAGTCCGGGGTCCAACACCGAAAGTTACCCAGCATTTGCTCGTATTGGGTTGAGGGAAAACCCCGGAAAAAACCTCAACCAGGTAACTTGCCCCGACCGGGAATCGAACCCGGGCCACCTGGTTTCGCGGCCAGACTCGCTAACCGTTACTCCACGTGAAGTTTATATTAAAAATATGAACTGTCAAATGCACAAAATGTTGAACGAACATTTCACAATAAAGTCAGACCTCAAACTAACGAACGAGCGAATACTGCTCTTAAAATGAATATAAAATCGACAATGCACAATATTTAACATCTGCACTGCAGGACTGTCAAAACAACATTTACAATATGTTTCAGGACAAGTTAAATTTCATATTATGTCGACTTCATTTTACTACAAGGTCGGAACTATGCGGTAAGTCTTCTATATTAAAGATAAAATTGCTATATTTCGAACGTACCGCAGAACCAAGCACAGGAATTATATTGAAGTAAAAGTAGGAGGATTATGCCTTATAACTGTGGAAAATCAGAACAAAGATAACTTTGTATTTACACGGTATATTTTATTTATACGAATATTGCATTTCACAGAAGATGTTGGAAGTGTCCACCAGCACATTTACAGCACAATCGAACCCTCATACATCACGACGATTATGTGCGTTTGAGATGTCTGGAGTATTCCGGATTCTATTTCCGGTATCCACAACTGAATGCGATACAAAACACAAAATTAGGTAGGAATTTATACCACAACATGAAGATCTTAGGTTAGTTGTGCCTAACTGTCGCTACATCATGAACAGGCTTCGAGACTTTGGACCCAATAGAGCAGTTCAGTGGGAAATCCACATAATGACGTACTGAGTATAGTGGCAAAGCGTACAGTGGGTGGGGGTACTGTAGAATTAATGCCAACAAATACGCAAAGAAAAACGCTCTGGATTTGAAGGTTCTAACGAATAATTTGGTTTTCATACAAACTGTGTATGAAACTATTACACGGTTAGAAAAGTCAGAGCAAGAGATGCCGGATGCTCTCAAATTAATTTAGAAAATGATGCAGAGAATTAATGACACATCAAGTACACCGGTTACTGAACATGTAAAAAAGAAGTGGAAATCAATTTTAAGTAAAAATAACGGATAAGGAACATTGTGTAACATAAACAGCAAATTAGTGGACATAGAGTCAACCGAGAATAAAGGACTGTTCCTTAGAGACTGCAATGATGTTAGGTTTCTTCGTTTTGCTCCTATCACGTCATGCGAAGTAGGCGCAGCTTTTCACAGTACAAAGTATGTTTGGCAGATAACCGAAAAAAGATTTACGTTTGAGACACTGAGAATGCATCTTGTAGTAGGTACATTGCAATTCGGTACTGTAACTGCACTTCCTAAAGACGACCAATAGGATAAATGAAAAAATTAAAATTGCTACATGCTTATTTCCACCATTAACATTGTGTATAATTAAACACAAATGCTTATAAAAGAGAGGAGAATAATGCTTTTCACATTCTTTTGACATTATCATTGTGTAATGTATATTTACTTTCAGAATGTGCATATGTGTGTGTTTCCCCATACTACCGTACGCTACTCTAAATAACAACGTTGTTACCTCAACACATCTCTATCTACCTGCAGCGAGTCAACAACCTATAGTGCATGCACAGTAAACTTATTGTATCGGGTCCAAAGTCTCGAAGCCTGGTCATGAATGACATGAAGGCTGAGATATGGCTAGGTTACAACTGAAATGTGTTTTGTATCGCAGCAATTGAATGGGGATTCGTTTTCCGTGCGTGGGGTTCAGCGTTGTGCTCCGGCAATTGGTTTGTTTACATTGCACTGTGATTCGTTGATTGGTTAACCACAAGCTACAATCTCACCCTGCTTATACCACAGCAGAGTTCCCTAACATGCACCTACATTGCTAGCTACGTCCACTCTCTCTTTCAACAACAAACACTGTATATATACCTAACCTTATAGTCTCTGTAGGTAAATTCCTATCTTTAGTGATTACATTTCTCTAACATCAAGGACATAAATGTTTCACGTTAGGAAAATCAAGAGCATTAATATGACAAGCCATTGCAAGCGATTTTATTTTAAGAAGCGAAGCATCAACATGTAAACAGTACTAAATGAATAAGCAAACTCCTTTGGAAGTGCATGCGAGAAGTGATTGCACTAACTTGTGAGTGAAAGATTGAAGGTGGACATCGCTTCCTTGTAGAGGCTATTTATAAATTATATAACGTACCTAGTTAAAGTAGTTTCGTTAATTAAATAAGTAAAAACAAATAAACACGCAAAATAAATGTAAAAACTGAAATAAATAAACTTATCGCACTTGTCCTACTGATTGTATCAGGCGGTATTAACAAGTTCTTAAACTAACATGGCAAATGTTACTGTAACTCAAATAAGTTTTATTTATTTAACATAATCATATTTTAACTTTATGGATTTAGCACAATGGCCACAAAGCAATTCTAAGGTACTCCACATTAATTATTACTGCTTTATATAGGTGAAAACGTTTTTCGTTCAATTAATTTTTTTAGTATTTTAAATCTTAGGCGATAGTCTGAGGAGGCTAAATCTGTCGAATGTGGGGATAGTGAATCAGTTGAAAACCAGTTTCAACAGTTTTCTACAAACAAATCAACAACTTGTGAGCGGGTAATACATTCATTATCTTGCAAGATCAGCACTACAGCTTTTAAAAATTTTCCACAATTTCTTTTCCGAACTTTTTAAAATGATAAAAATAGTACCTCCTATCAGTGTTTTGCCTTTATTATAAGTCAGGGATAGAGAACTGGCGAGAGAGAGGTGGAAAGCATGGGGAAAGCGTTGGTTTCCTGTACACAGTCCACCGGCGTTGAATGACGTCTCTGTGACCCGTACACAATCACATAACACAGACACTGAATACAAATCCCCTCCCCTACCAAGTCAATGACGTTGGGGTGGAAGGAAAGGATGAGTAACGTATTTCGATGAGTGACGTAACGCCACAATTGGCGCCCACTTCTGCAAGCTTGTTGTAAGTAGTCTGTTATAATTATTCCGTCTTTTTCTAAAAAGTGATGCGAGGACTTTCCTTCCGAATTTTTTAATGTGAATTCCTTTGAGTGGGGAGAACTAGAATGTTTCCATTCATTTAATTATTGTTCTTCTACTTACGGGTTTATAGATCATAATAATGGATTCATGTTAGGTGCAATCCAAAATGTTAGAAGAAATCTATCCAAAACGGCGGTAAGGTTACCTGAAGTCTTGAGTCGTTTCTGGTTAGCGTTCAAGTATTCAGGGATCTATTTAGGATATAATTTCCTCATACATAAATCATGATATACGATGTGAAAGATACGTTGATACGATATTTTCGGAAATATTTAAATATGTTACAACTTAATTCGACGAGCCTTCAAAATCGTGTATGATATTCATATTTTCTGGAGTGTTCGAAGAAACAGGCATTTCAACAAATGGACTATCTTCGATCTCCGTTCTTTCTCACTTAAAATTCGACAATACAAATTTATAATACTTTACGAAGAAAAATTATTTATCAATGTATACGCCATGTCCACATGGATTTCCTCGCCAGAAAACTCTTTCAAAAATATGTAGTACTTTGAACCGACCTGTACTACTCAGTTTTATCAACATTAAATTTTCTTATCTGACGTAATGCCTTTAAAAATTCACAATAAAGATTCCGTTAAACTTTGTGTCATTAAACATGGAGTAATTTTTATCAAACAACATACACATGCCACCGGCGTAGCTCATTCGACTAAGGCGCTTGCCTGCCGATCCAGAATTGCTCTTGGGCATTGATGCTTGGACCGATTACCTGGTTGAGATATTTCCGAGGTTTTCTCAACTTTAAGGCGAATGTCAGGTAATCTACGGAGAATTCTCAGCCTCATCACGCCATCACCAATCCTGTAGACCCTAAATAACCTAGTATTTGATATAGCTTCGTTAAAAACCCAACTAAAACATATACCTTTCTATCATAACCTCTTTCAATTTCATTACGAGGATCCGAAGCATGCTTACTATGTTATTACTCTTAGTATGTCTTGAAAACTGAGAAATGCAAAGAGAAGTCGACATCACATGGAAGAATGTAATACCACAGTCTAGTATATACAGTCACGAAGCTTGAGTTGTGAGGGTGCTAGGAACAATAGACTGTGCTGGTACTATTTCGCATTGTCTGTAATGAGGCGATATTAGCGATCCTAGTGGTGAGCAACTATCTATGGATGCATATTTAGTACGTATTGAGCTTCGTGACTGTATATACTAGACTGTGGTAATACAGGGGCATCATTTTATTTTTACTAACATTTCTAATATTAACCTGGCTATACCTTTGGCTTAAAGGTTGTAACCGGAAACACCCCTTCCACTGGAGTTCAATGGTACTGGCGTAAGATACAAACAAATCACTTTACTAGGTATAGGAGGGATGAAAAGTAGTTCATCCATTTACATAAAGTAGGAAATATCGCAATTTTGAGTTTGATAGTTTTCATTAGGTTTTTCTTTAATCAAAATACAGTAAAATATTAACAATAAGTGTTTTTACTCTCGAACTGAGCTGTCCATTCGGACGTATTCGTTACGCAGCGCATATTATATTGTCTATAGCACATTAGCGTACAATATAGAGAATGAAGTTAAATTGAAAAATAATCATAATATGGATATTTAAACACATATTTCAAAATGATGGCCGTTCATTTCTACACAGGTTTCAATTCTTTTTTGCATATTATCGCACTATATACAGTACTATTGTACCTAATTCCAATTACCAGTTTCGTTTTTCGTACTACTAACTCATGTTGAAATAATTCTGTACCTACTCTATGAAAGAGTACCTTACGTACAGTATATTCAATCTCCACTTCTGTCCGATCCGAAAAGATAAAATTATTCAGACATGCTACAGTATTTATTATCCGTTCAAGTGGTTTTGTTGAGAGTCGTAGAAAGGAGGGAAATCACGTGACAATTACTTATGAGGCCTTTTTATTTAAGTTATTTTAAACAGTTGTATAATATTACGTAGACGTCCAATTCCTAACAGAAATTAATGTTTTCAGAAAAGAGCTAAGACGGCCCAGCCACAAAGGGACGGCCAGAAGTGGGTGGGGGAAACCGGGATGCGACGTAGGCAAACGGACGACAGTACCTGTGCGAGAATGTGATTCAATATTGAAAGCGAGCATATTTCTGGAACGTACTATACTCACTAACTCAGTACTGTTTGTGTTTACTAAGACCGTAAGGCGACTTTGACTGTAAACGCTTGGTTCTGTGTGGAGATCGGTTGCAAGTTCATTAGTAGAGGGGATGGGAGTGAAGTACATTCAAAAACTCAGGTACAATAAAAATTGAAGTAAAAATAAAATGATGTCCCTGTGCTTCACTGGTGAACATTGAACAAATATGGAGGCTGTAATCTTAATGGGCATGTTCAAGGCAGGGTATTTATGGAGATCGCGAAAATCATAATAGATATAGATTACAATAGAATTTTACTAATCTTTACGAATTAAGTGATTCTAATCAATAAGATGGGGATAAAACAATCGCGAAAAATAGCGAAATATGAATACATTCGCCAACTACTACCATTGTGTCGTTTTATAGCGAATTTCATATTCTGAGTTTTTTCACTTGAATTTGTTATGTATCCAAGTAGGCTACATTACAAGGTATTCCAGATGTTCTGATTACATTAGTGAACTCAAAAGACGGAGAATCCAACATTTCACTTATAATTTGAAAATCTTAATTTGAGAGCTGCAAGTTTTTTTTTCCGTTTTTAATGAATGTGTGTTAAATACAGTCTCAATCCAACAAATTATTGTCTATTGTCCATACCGCATCTTTACCAGAATCCATCGAACATTTAATGTCAATTATTTGGAAAGTAATATTCATATTGAGTTAATACTCCAATTCCAAAATAATTGCATTTTCCAAAATTTCCATTAATCTCCGCCAAGAGTACAAATCAATCTCCAACAATCTCCGCCGACGCCAATGTTAAAAAACACAGATGATAAAATTAATCTCCATAAATACCTGCCCGTGGGCATGATCATGATAAGTCGGTAAATAATATTCTAAGTGTTCTTAATTAAAGAGAATTAGTGGCTTAAACTCGGACCGTGATATAGAAAAATTTATAATGATGGGAAAGTCAGTGATAGTGACAAAGAAGGGGCAATTTTCTTTTCGAAAACGATAGAAATAGCCTATAGTTACAGTCTATCATGTTGGGAAGATCAGAGATATACAGAGAGCCGCTAGTGACAATGAATGGTGTGGGAAATCTCTAAAACATAAGTTAGACATCTTTAATGTTTTGTATATTCATATCGTGTGCTGTTTATTTATGATATCATATTACATACTCTTAAACATCTATTTTAATGTGTTGAATGTATAATTAATTCAAGGAAAGGGTACATTTCACATTTCACCCTTCCCCGCTGTGATATCTACAAGCCAATTACAGCACAAACAAATAGAAGCGCCACACCCTTTTGTGCTTCGTTTGGCTTTACGTCCGTGGTCTAGACTCGGCAAGGGTCCGTACACTTATGCATGGTTTAGTCCATTGTACTCCCTATCTATCTGATGATTGTCTAAGTCCGACAAGTGTCATCGATAGCATTCGTGAATCCGATGCTGACAGGCGGACCATCCTACCTCAGCCCTTTATAGTCCCAGATCTCGTTTCGCGGATCCATAGTCAGTAGGTCTAAAAAAATTATATATCTCTGATCGAGTCAAAAACCCAGATAGAACTGCTATTTAAATTTAAAATAGTTGTGTAGTTTTACACCACAACTTATCAATCTCTATTAATACAGAATTAATTTTCTGTCTCACTACATTGCAAAGTTATACAGGGACATCATTTTATGTTTACTTACTTACTTACAAATGGCTTTTAAGGAACCCGAAGGTTCATTGCCGCCCTCACATAAGCCCGCCAGCGGTCCCTATCCTGTGCAAGATTAATCCAGTCTCTATCATCATACCCCACCTCCCTCAGATCCATTTTAATATTATCCTCCCATCTACGTCTCGGCCTCCCTAAAGGTCTTTTTCCCTCCGGTCTCCCAACTAACACTCTATATGCATTTCTGGATTCGCCCATACGTGCTACATGCCCTGCCCATCTCAAACGTCTGGATTTAATGTTCCTAATTATGTCAGGTGAAGAATACAATGCGTGCAGTTCTGTGTTGTGTAACTTTCTCCATTCTCCTGTAACTTCATCCCGCTTAGCCCCAAATATTTTCCTTAGCACCTTATTCTCAAACACCCTGAACCTATGTTCCTCTCTCAGAGTGAGAGTCCAAGTTTCACAACCATACAGAAGAACCGGTAATATAACTGTTTTATAAATTCTAACTTTCAGATTTTTCGACAGCAGACTGGATGATAAGAGCTTCTCAACCGAATAATAACACGCATTTCCCATATTTATTCTGCGTTTAATTTCCTCCCGAGTGTCATTTATATTTGTTACTGTTGCTCCAAGATATTTGAATTTTTCCACCTCTTCGAAGGATAAATCTCCAATTTTTATATTTCCATTTCGTACAATATTCTGGTCACGAGACATAATCATATACTTTGTCTTTTCGGGATTTACTTCCAAACCGATCGCTCTACTTGCTTCAAGTAAAATTTCCGTGTTTTCCCTAATCGTTTGTGTATTTTCTCCTAACATATTCACGTCATCCGCATAGACAAGAAGCTGATGTAACCCGTTCAATTCCAAACCCTGCCTGTTATCCTGAACTTTCCTAATGGCATATTCTAGAGCGAAGTTAAAAAGTAAAGGTGATAGTGCATCTCCTTGCTTTAGCCCGCAGTGAATTGGAAAAGCATCAGATAGAAACTGACCTATACGGACTCTGCTGTACGTTTCACTGAGACACATTTTAATTAATCGAACTAGTTTCTTGGGAATACCAAATTCAATAAGAATATCATATAATACTTCCCTCTTAACCGAGTCATAAGCCTTTTACTTCAATTTTTATTGTACCTGAGTTTCTGAATGTACTTCACTCCCACCCCCTCTACTGGTAAACTTCCAACCATTCTTCACACAGAACCAAGCGTATACAGTCAAAGTCGCCTTACGGTCATAGTAAACACGAACAGTACTGAGTTAGTGAGTATAGTACGTTACAGAAATATGTTCGCTTTCAATATTGAATCATATTCTCGCACAGGTACTGTCGTCCGTTTGCCTATGTCGCATCCCGGTTTCTCCCACCCACTTCTGCCCGTCCCTTTGTGGCTGGGCTGTCTTAGCTCTTTTCTGAAAACATTAATTTCTTTTAGGAATTGGACGTCTACGTAATATTACACATCTGTTTAAAATAACTTAAATAAAAGGACCTCGTTAAGTAATTAACTGTCAAGTGATTTCCCCCCCTTTCTACGACCCTGCGACAAAACCACTTGGACGGACAGTAAATAGCATGTCTGAATAATTTTATCTTTACGGATCGGGCAGAAATGAACATTGAATTTACAGTACGTAAGGTACTCTTTTATAGATTAGGTACACAATTATTTCAACATGAGTTACTAGTACGAAAGACGAAACTGGTCATTGGAATTAGGTATAATAGTCTATGTGCGATAATATGCAAAAAAGAACTGAAACCTGTATATAAATGAACGGCCATCATTTTCAAATATGTGTTTAATATCCATATCATGATTATTTTTTAATTTAACTTCATTCTCTATATTGTACGCTAATGTGCTGTAGACAGTATAATATACACTGCTCAGTTCGAGAGTAAAAACACTTATTGTTAATACTTTACTGTATTTGGATTAAAGAAAAACCTAATGAAAATTATCAAACTCAAAACCGCGATATATCCTAATTTACGTAAGCTTATATGGATGAACTACTTTTCATCCCTCCTATACCTAGTAAAGTGATTTGTTTGTATCTTACGCCAGTATCATCGAACTCCAGTCGTGGAAGAGGGTACCAAACGGTGTTTCTGGTTCACAACCTTTAAGCCAAAGGTATAGCCAGGTTAATATTAGAAATGTTAGTAAAAATTAAATGATGTCCCTGTATTTCCACAAATATTTAAATATGTTAATTTAAAAGATGTTAGTGCAAACACTCGTGATGCCCCACTTCGATTACTGTGATATTCTGTTTACTGACCTAAGCGTTACTTCGGCGCAGAGACTACAACGTGTTCAGAGCTAAAGTGGATTAAGTCACAAATTTTCATATATTGAGTTTAATTCATTTTCTGATTGTCTGAAGTTGGATCTTTTCCGAGCAGTAATAGATCAAGTCTTAACTTCCAAGCATTCGCCGGTAGGTGACACCAGTCACTTTTGGCTCAGATTATTTGTTCACGATGTTCTGAGCCATAGTGGATCAAGTCACCAAAGCGTTGCATCAATTAACATCACAATTGTTTATATTTTATAAATCTAGAATTTGAGAATGGAGCAATAAAATTATTGCTAGTGAAATTAGATAATCCACTAGAGCAAGTTAACTTTAAGTCCTATTATCTCAAAACTACGGCTCATGGACTTGATCCACTTTAGCTATGAACGCCTCATATGTGCGTCCGTTTCGTCTGCAATATTCGCCGGGCTGATCACGTAACACCATCCCTCCAAATGTTGTCCTGGCTTCGTCTAGAAGATCGTAGGAAAATCCACTGTCTTTCCGTTCTCTTTCACGTATTGCATTTCTCCACTCCTGTCTATCTTGCGTCTCGATTTCAAAATTTATCCACCCATCATAACCTAGACACACGATCACAACACTCCTCAATATTATCCATTCCCTCCCACCGAACATCCTCATATTCATCTTCTTTCACTGTGGCTGTTCCTCGACTTTGGAATTCCCTACCTAGTAATGTCAGAGACTGTCAGACATCAAACCAATTTAAGAATAGACTAACGAAATATTTTTCTAACGATTCTTGTTAACAATAATAGCTGTTTCAGGTTTCTCAAAGTTTAATGGTTATATATATCACACAATAAATATTTAAATTATCTCATTATCATTATCATTATTATTGTTATTATTATTATTATTATTATTATTATTATTATCATTATCATTATCATTATCACTGTTTCTTACCAACGTTTATTATTGTCACACTAACATTACTTATCCAACTTTCATTAATTATTTTCATGTTGTTTTATGGTCTAGATCAGACTTCTCCAAAAGCGTACTCACGAGTAAGCCCCTGAACGGAACCGAAGGCAGTACGTAATGAGCCGCTCCGCCTCACCCATCACTACCTGTACTGTACTCAATGTTTATGCGCAAACGAAGAGCAGTAGCGGACTGCCATTAACATTGTGTTGGTCGGAGTGTTCCACATTTCACAATGTCTTCTAATCATGGACGTAGTACATTCAAGGATGAATAGGAAGAGACATTTTTTTGAGTTAGTGGGGAGAATGTGAAATGCTTAATTTGTTCGAAAATTCTTAAGGGTGTGTTAAAATTCAACATGCGACGACACTACTCGACTCTTCACAATACAATTACAAGCATGTTGGACATGTGAAAAGAATTTATTTTGGGGCTATCTGTATAACTGTTTGTTATACATAATAATCAGTGTATTAGAAAAAGTTTACACTCAGTTCCGCATGACAAACATATAGTTTTTCGTTTAATTTTGGGTGAAGTGCGTAGGCCTACAAATATTTTGATAAATATAAAACAAGAAAATACAAACACAAATCACACACGTGTCCTCAGTCTTAAACAATAAAAGCTTCTTGCTAGCTATGTTCTAGCTTGGAATATTGGAAAGTCAATGAGGCCCTTTACAGAAGAATCATTTGTAAAATCGTGCATACAGGAAGTTATTAAAATACCATGTCCAGAACAAAGTCAAAGTTTGAGAAAATTAAATTGTTTCCAATTACAGTTCAAAGAAGCAATTTCAAGATTGTAATGTAATTGAATCTAAAGTCGAAACCACAATTAACCAGTTTGTAGCTTACTCACTTGCATTGGACGAAAGCACAGATAGAAATGACAAAGCTCACCTAGCCATTTCCATCCGAGGAGTTAATGAACATTTTACTGTGTCTGAATGTCTTCTAGATGTAATTACAAAATACAACTGGAGAAGATCTTTTCCAGGCACTGAAAGGCACCATAGAACAGAAGAGGTTGAATTTGCAATGGCTTGTGTCAATAGGAACAGACGGGGATCCAGCTTCATAGTATGTCAAAATAATATACAAACGTATGATATTTCTTATTCTTTTGATGTTATTATTTGTAAACATAAGCATACCGTTGCCGCGATCCCCCACTGATAGCTCCCATCTGTTGAGGTACGAGTCTTTTTCCCTTACAGCACACTGTGTTCGGCGGGCTGCATCGAGAGCACGAAATACGATACGCTTTTTGGAGACCTCTGGTCTAGATATTAATGTAATAACTATGTAACCAATTGTATTCAATTAGAATTAGAGTCTGGCTGGGCGGAAGAGAAGGCGTACTGGCCTTAGCTCTGCCAGATTAAATAAATAAATTATTATTATTATTATTATTATTATTATTATTATTATTATTATTATTATTATTATTATTATTATTATTAAATAAGTCGAAAATATTTGTGGAAATATAACTTTGCAATGTAATAAGACAGAAAATTAATTCTGTATTAACATAAATTGATAAGTTGTAGACTGCAACTACACAACTATAATTTAATATACATTTCAACTCATCTGAAATCAACTCTCATAATGACTTTCAAACTGATATTTAACCTTGCGGTGAATTTCGATGAAGTCAAATCCACACTCCTCATCTCCATACTGGGGCCCCCTGGGATCTATTCAGATGCGAAAGAAAGAGTGATGTGCGAAAAGCAAAGGAAAGCTGCCGCATTTATCTTTCCCAAGAAAAACTGCAAACATGGCATTATGAGTCTTTCCACGGTGTGGCGAAGGAAGCTTTTAATATAAAAAAGAGCATCTTCTGCGGACCTCTGGAGAAAGAACTAAGGAAGAGACTAGTGAAGTGCTTTGTGTGGAGTATAGTATTGTATGAGGCAGAAACATAGACATTACGACGAAGTCAAGAGAAGCGAACAGAATCATTTGAAATGTGGATATGGAGAAGAATTCAGCGTGTGAAGTGGACAGACAGAATAAGAAACGAAGCTGTGTTGGAAAAAGTGGATGAAGAAAGAATGATGCTGAAACTGATCAGGAAGAGGAAAAGTAATTGGCTGGTCATTGACTGAGAAGAAACTGGCTTCTGAAGGATGCACTGGAAGGAATTATGAACGGGAGAAGAGTTCGGGGCAGAAGAAGATATCAGATGACAAACGACATTAAGATATGTGGATCATATTCGGAGACTAAGAGGAAGGCAGAAAATAGGAAAGACTGGAGAATGCTAGGTTTGCAGTGAAAGACCTGCCCTTCGGCAGAACACTATGAAGAATGAAGTAGGGTGAACATCAAATTTTGAACTTTCGAATTTTCTTTGAGGCCCCGCTTAAAGTTATGTAATAACATAGTACAAATGAAAATCGTGTGAAGTTTGAAGTCGATCCGACGAAGGTAAATGGTGGCGCATCTTTTCTGAAAATTAGCAGCAGAACACTATTTTTCCGAATAGAGAGTTTTATTACAGGGTTGAATTTATGACTTAAGGTTGTTTGTGGTGGTTGTGGTGACTATTAAATTATCCGGATTCTAAAAAATTATTAGGAAGATATTTCTTCTTTAACCAACCGGGAAAATATATTTAGAATGGTGAGATTAGGAGGAGAGAACGCATATCGCATAGCTTCGAGTGGGAGACTCTACCCTGAAACATTTTAAAATTCCTTTTCAGAACGAAAAGTTATAATTGTTCGGATCAAATTTCTGCACATTCAAAGGACAGAACCAAAATTCTTTCAGTCGTTTATCATCATTTATCATAATACACTGCTCTCTTAAATTGACTGAGCATATTCAGAATTAAATCAATGGCTTACCAAAAAGACCCCATGAAGTATTTCATATAAAACATTTTTTATTTCGGAAGAGCAAAATTGTATTAAACTATTTTGTCTGAAATATCTCAAAGAATAACCCTAGTACAGTGAAACCTCTCATTTATGGATATCGAAGGGACGTGACAATCTGTCCGCATTCGGGAGGTGTCCTTTATTGGGAGGGAGGCTCCCCAATCTAACAGTAAATTTATAATATGCATTATGTATCACTTCACGCTTTAAATGAAATGTATTACTGTAGTTTCATTCTAAATACAGTCTATTGTACTGCAGTAAATTCTTTTTAACTTTGAACTACATTAGATAAAACCAAAAAGGAAAATACAGTACTGTGCATTGCAATTTTAATCTAGGTCTACAGTTATGCAGTATTGTAATTTACAGTTTTCAACTTAACCTTTACGTTCAGGTGCCATGTCTCTCGAAAAAAAAAGCTGATTGAAGTGAAGAGAATAGTCCTACTAACCCTATCATGTGTCGAATACAATTTCACGATCTCGGAAACCTTGGATTCATCAGAGAGGTTAAATTTTATGACTTTGTTTATGCACCCGCTTCCAGCTAACAAGGGGTAGCCGACTGGGCTAGTGGTAGCCTATGAGACCCTTATTGTCTTCTTTCATAATAAGGAATTTCTGTACAGTTCTCAAAACTAAATTTTCCATTTTTGTAACACATTAGGTCTTGAAATCTAAGTTCTGTCCGCAGTCAGGAGGTAAAGCGAAATAGCTGTCCGTGTCCGTGTCTCAGAGTGTCTGTAAACGAGAGTTAAATTTATCATTATTTCTATATTCTTTCAGTTGAGACATAAGACTCTGTCCGTATATGAAGAGTGTCCGTATCTTGGGGTTGTCCGTAAGGAAAGGTTTCCACTGTATTTAGTAAAATTCATATAATATCGAATTACATAAAATCTGTACATGTTATAGAGAAAACCGTTGACATTTTCGAAATCAGCATATCGTTTTTCATATAAATCGCCTATTTTCACAAACAGCTGAATCATCGCAGGCCAGGTTGATAGAAAGTGGTACACACCTGTGGAGTAACGGTTAGCATGTCTAACCGCGAAAGCAGGTGACCCGGGTCCGAATCCCGGTAGGGACAAGTTACCTAGTTGAGGTTTTTTCCGGGATTTTCCCTCAAACCAATACGAGCAAATGCTGGGTAACTATCGGTGCTGGATCCCGGACTCATTTCACCGGCATTATCACCTTCATTCCATTCAGACGCTAAATAACCTGAGATGTTGATACAGCGTCGTAAAATAACCCAAAAAACGGAAAGTGACTCAGTTTATTGTATCATTTTTGTTTACTGCTTGCGCTGAATGAATCTTGTAAAGTTTAAAATGCAAGTCATTATGAAGAATACGCCCTACACTGGTGGAGGATATTATATAATATGCAGCAGGACTGGAGGTAGAACATCGTGGTCTGCGGTGGACAGCTCCTCCCACTGTAACAACGTTTACGGATGTACGTACCTATTTTTCGCTTCATGAAGGTCTCCGTGATAATGCTGAATCTGTTCTTTCAAAATACTTCGTCCGTATAACTGAATGATTTCAAGGCAGTGAATTCTTCCGGTTAATTGCAAAACGAATTCATAATAGTGTAGTAGTAGTAGTAGTAGTAGTAGTAGTAGTAGTAGTAGTAGTAGTACTAGTAGTAGTAGTACTAGTAGTAGTAGTAGTAGTAGTAGTACTAGTAGTAGTAGTAGTACTAGTAGTAGTAGTACTAGTAGTAGTAGTAGTAGTAGTAGTAGTAGTAGTAGTAGTAGTAGTAGTAGTACTAGTAGTAGTACTAGTAGTAGTAGTAGTAGTAGTAGTAGTAGTAGTAGTAGTAGTAGTAGTAGTAGTAGTATTAGTAGTAGTAGTAGTAGTAGTATTAGTAGTAGTAGTAGTAGTAGTAGTAGTAGTAGTAGTACTAGTAGTAGTAGTAGTAGTAGTAGTAGTAGTAGTAGTAGTAGTAGTAGTAGTAGTAGTAGTAGTAGTAGTAGTAGTAGTAGTAGTACTAGTAGTGGTAGTAGTAGTGGTAGTAGTAGTGGTAGTAGTACTAGTAGTGGTAGTAGTAGTGGTAGTAGTAGTGGTAGTAGTAGTAGTACTACTACTAGTAGTAGTAGTAGTAGTAGTACTACTAGTAGTAGTAGTAGTAGTAGTACTACTAGTAGTAGTAGTACTACTAGTAGTAGTAGTAGTAGTAGTACTAGTAGTAGTAGTAGTAGTAGTAGTAGTAGTAGTAGTAGTACTACTACTAGTAGTAGTAGTAGTAGTAGTAGTACTACTAGTAGTAGTAGTAGTAGTACTACTAGTAGTAGTAGTAGTAGTAGTACTACTAGTAGTAGTAACATAGCGTCATTGAATAACACACTAAAAATAGCGATGATAATAATAATAATAGTGATAATATTATTAATAACAGTGATACTTAACTTACTTACTTACTGCTTTTAAGAATGTTAGGTACAACTTACAGCAGTAAAATGTTTGGAAATATTCAATATTTTTTTTCTTCCATTACTGTATCTTGTACAATAACGGAAATTGGTACGTGTAAAACACTGTCCTTCTGCTATATGAAAAAATATGTTTACGATTTGAACATATATATATATATATATATATATATATATTTCTTTTTTCAAAAATCACAATGGTGGTAGTTCACTGTGCAGTGATGAAGCATCCCTCATAACTCATAAACTTGTTAATTTTTTCATATTCTCTCTCTTGTATTTATTGCTGAAACTCATGTTTACAATATCATGCACTTTCAACTACATTTCTTAAGAAATAATATTTTTCTTTTATTTTGTGTAATGGAAAAATATTAATATTTGACCATTTTTAAATCAATTTATTTTTATCAGACAATATATCAAAGGTAGAGAAGTGATCTTGCATCATATTTTAGATATGATATGCATAAATACGCACAAAAAATTTCATAATAGAATGTTGGATAGTTTTTTAGTAATGTGGGAAAAGCTTCATCATTGCATAGTGAACTGAATTTTCAAAAATAAAATGTAAATAATTTTTTAAATCGTTAAAATAATTTTGTCATATGGCAGAAGGATAGTGTTTTACACATACTAATTTTCATTACAGTAATGGAGGGAAAAAATGTTGAATATTTCCAAAATTTTACTGCTATATGCTGTACCTTAACGAACCCAGAGATTCTTTGCCACCTCACATAAACCCGTCATCGATCCTTATCCTGAGCAAGATTAATCCAGTCTCTACAATCATAACCCACCTCCTTCAAATCCATTTTTATATTAACCTCCCATCTACGTCTCGGCCTCCCCAAAAGATCTTTTTCCCTCCGGCCTCCCAACTAACACTTTATATGCATTTCTGGATTCGTCCATACGTGCTACATGCCCTACCCATCTCAAACGTCTGAATTTAATGTTCCTAATTATGTCAGGTGAAGAATACAATGCGTGCAGTTCTGCGTTGTGTAACTTTCTCCATTCTCCTATAACTTCATCCCTCTTAGCCCCAAATATTTTCCAAAGAACCTTATTGTCAAACACCCTTAATGTCTGTTCCTCTCTCAAAGTGAGAGTCCAAGTCTCACAACCATACAGAACAAACGGTAATATAACTGTTTTATAAATTCTAAGTTTCAGATTTTTTGACAGCAGACTAGATGACAAAAGCTTCTCAATCGAATAATAACAGGCATTTCCCATATTTATTCTGCGTTTAATTTCCTCCTGAGTGGCATTTATATTTGTTACTGTTGCTCCAAGATATTTGAATTTTTCCACTTCTTCGAACGATAAATCTCCAATTTTTATATTTCAGTTTCGTACAATATTCTGGTCACGAGACATAATCATATACTTTGTCTTTTCGGGATTTACTTCCAAACCTATCGCTTTACTTGCTTGAAGTAAAATTTCCGTGTTTTCCCTAATAGTTCGTGGATTTTCTCCTAACCTATTCACGTCATCCGCATAGACAAGAAGCTGATGTAGAGAGAGGAAAAAACAAAATCTAGGACCTTTGTAAACCCGTGTTTTTTTTTGTTTTTTTTTTTTTTTTTTGCAGTAAGATATATTTATTATTTTGTATTCTGATTTTCAAAAATGTTTGCGTGTATGAAATTCATGCATTCGTTTCTGTTACTTTAATTATTTTCAGTACATTGTGCTTGTTTGCTAGGTACACTTATGTCGTTTATAAAGTTTTAGATTTACAAACTGTGATAATGTTGTTTTCTTTGACAAGAAATTTAATGTGAAAGTTGTAATTTGTTTACTACAATATATTTTTTATAATTATTATTGTTGTTACTACTACTACTACTACTACTACTATTACTACTACTACTACTACTATTACTACTACTACTACTACTACTACTACTACTACTACTACTACTAGGCTACTATTATTCAAGCATAGTTTTTGTTTTTTTAGTAGGTTATTTTACGACGCTTTATCAACATCTTAGGTTATTTTGCGTGTGAATGAGATGAAGGTGATAATGCCGGTGAAATGAGTCCAGGGTTCAGCACCGATAGTTACCCAGCATTTGCTCATATTGAGTTGAGGGAAAACCCCGAGAAAACCTGAACCAGGTAATTTGTCCCGACCGGGAATCTAACCCGGGCCACCTGGTTTCGCGGCCAGACGCGCTAACCGTTCAAGCGTAGTAAATCGGATTATAATTTATTACGAGTAGAATAAACATGTTTAGTTACTAGTAATTTAGTTTCTTTCTGTAGTTACTGCTTGTTTTATTAGTTACAATTCATTTACAATCACACAAGCAGTGGTACTACTGATAAGAAATAAGCATGACCTTCCACCACCGCGCCGCTAATGTACAGCACAAGAGTCACGAAGCTTGAGTTTTGAGGATACTAGGAACAATAGACTGTGCCGTACTATTTCGCATTGTCTGTAATGAGGCGATAGTAGCGATTCTATTGGTTAGCAACTATCTATGGATGCATATTTACTACGTATTGAGCTTCGTATACTAGACTGTGGCACAAGTACAGGGACATCATTTTATTTTTACTTGCATTTTTATTGTACCTGCATTTCTGAATGTACTTCACTCCCACCCCTTCACTAATGTCCTTGTTCCCGCCAGACACACAAACTTACGGCTGCTGTTGCATTCGAAGTCTTCAAGCAGTGAAGTAAACACTGCAGTGTATAGTGTGTTTCAGAAATATGGTTGCGTTTTCTATAGAAGAAAGAACCTATAGTAATAATAACGTACTAAAAAATTATATTCAAGAAACGATAAATTCAATTTCAGAGAATATGCTTCAAAATGTTTTTAATAATGTGCGTAAAGAATTGAAGCCTGCATTGTAATGAACGGCAACCATTTTCAGCAACTTGTTTAAAAATTCTGATTAGCTTATTTTGAATTGAGGTGGCTAGAAGCAAAGGAATGCTAGTGACATTTGTAATAACATGAGTTAAGTGCATCCAGTGTAAGCTAAAGTATCTGAAATTTTAGTGGCAAAGGGATATTTTAATCGCATCACATATTAAAATTTAAATAAAAATTTCACCGATTTTACGAAAGCTTAAATATTTAAACCCCATTTTCTCAAAAGTAACTTAAGTGCACTTACAGCCCTTTATATATGACCCCCTCAATTAAAGTGCACTCTCTATATTGTATGTTAACATTAATAATTAATATGCTAAATAAAGTAGACATTACATAACGAACATAGCCACCTGAAAAATTGAGTTTTTGAAAAAAAAATGTTACTACTCTGCTGTATTTTGATGAATTCCGCAAAAGTGGTGATCAAACTGAAAATCTTAATATCGTATTTCATTAGAACATAAATGGATACACTACTTTTCTCTCCTCTTATAGCTAGTAAAATGATTTGTTTACATATTGCACTAGTAACATCAAACTCCTGTAATGGAAGGGGGCAACAGTGTTTCAGAGTATAGCCAGGTTAATGTTAAAAATGTTGGTAAAAATAAAGTGATGTCCCTGTATATAGTTCACGTCACCACACAGTACTGCAGACACTCAGCTTGTTGCCATACAGGCACGCTCCAGTTCTGTATTGTCAAAGTGGGGAGTATTCCTTGCCGGCCCTGGTGTAGACTATCATTTAAGATCTTCACGCTCTTCCACGGATCTAATACATATCCATGTTATTCAGAGTGCTGATTGCTTGTCATCCATACGTGCTACAAAAAAAACTGCAAACGACTGTTCCTCTACAGTCCATTATGAACAGTGCTGCCCTCAGGCGATCTCGGAAGAGCAACACGTATTATTCCTTTGTACGTAGTCATTTGTCGTTCCTTCATACCATATCAAGGCTTGCTACGCGTAACATTCAAACAGCTGTAGCTCCACATCCATTGAAATTTGATATACACTCAGGGACAAAAAAAAAACCGGACACTTCTATATTTGCTTGTATTTTGTTACCAATTATTTCAAAATGAAACAAAACCCATTTAAACAAAATAATGCTTCATTTAGCACCTCATACGACAACATTTGAAAAAAAAATCTCTGATGAGAAAATTTACAAAAAATTACAAAGGGCGTATAACTATGGCATCGTTTGGTCTAACTGTTTTTTTTTCATTTTATGGTGCCTTAAACATTAAAAACTCTTTTTAGTAACGGGTATTACCCCCTCTGGCTTGAATAACTGCAGCCATACGTCTTGGCATGCTCTCAATTTGGTTAGCAATGTCTTCTTGAGGAATAAGTTCCCATTCTTCGCCAAGTGCTCGCCTCAACTCTTGTAACGATTCTGGTGTCGGTCGTCTATTCTTAACATGCCGTCCCAGCATGTCCCACACGTGTTCAATTGGGTTCATGTCTGGACTCCTTGCTGGCCATGGAAGAACATGGATTCCCACTTCTTGGAGATAATCTCCGACCGCATGGGTAATATGCGGCCGTGCATTATCATGTATTAAAACAAAATTATCGCCTACAAATTGGCCAAATGGCACAACATGATCAGCCAAACATTCATTTATATACTTATCAGCTGTTAGTCTTCCATTTTCAACAAAAACCAACACTGTACGAGCATCCGTACACACTCCTGCCCAAACCATCACTCCACCACCTCCATGCGGCACATTTTCGGAAATGCAACACTGTGGAAATCGTTCTCCCCTCCTTATCCAAAATCTTTCACGTCCATCACGTGAGCACAGATTGAAATGGGACTCATCGGTGAACAGAACACAGCTCCACTGTCCATTTCTCCAATCCCTGTGATCATTTGCAAAACGCAGTCGTTCAACTCGATGCATCCTGAGAAGTCTGGAACCAGTTGCAGGTCTACTTGATATCAGTCCACTTGCTTTCAACCTCCTTCTAACTGTTTTGGCCAAAATTGGGCGTCCATGCATGTTAACAAATTGCTGGGCTACACTAGTAGCTGGCAGGTTGCGTTCCCTAAGAACTCTCAACACCATATACCTGTCTTCATTTGGATTTGTAGCTCTTGGACGACCCGAACCTGGTCTTCTGGTATATTCTAGGATCTCTCTATACCGTTTTATGGCATCATGGGTTGTGCTTCTAGCCATATTGATAACATTTGCAATGTAAGTACACTGCGTCCATCATCGTAAAGGGCTACAGCTCGAGCCACATCTTCAGGTCGCATCTTGTTTTAAGACAAATGTTACAACCCCACTTAAACTCAGAAAATGTAAAAATAAAGAAATAACGAATGATAACGATAATGAAGCACAAAATGGTTGAGACAAAATTGTTACAGCTGAGACTCCGAAAGTAAAATTGGAATATTTGGTTGTAATGGCTTGTTTATAAAACAAAAAACAATCAACAACATAACATAACAACAGATGGCTGCCATAATATTGTATGAGAAGATAATATTTTGCAAAATACCAGCAAATATTAAAGTGTCCGGTTTTTTTGTCCCTGAGTGTATATTATATAATTTGAATTGGTAATGGAAATTGGATTTTAATGAATGAACCGTCATTTTGAAGCTTGGCATCCAAGGATTTTCAAAAATTAGTAACTTTGAGTGAATCATTAGTTTTCCTACATAATTTTCTTATTTTCCAAAATCCCTCTTTCGTCAGTTTTGAGAACTAATTGCATTTCAATATAAGACAAAACACACAATACAATAAACAATAGGCTATTACACGAAGGCCATGACCTGCAGGATTGCGGACATATTTAGAGCTCAAATTCAATTGGTTATTAAAAACTTCGAGACTTGCTAAAATAATTTACAGGTCTGATTCTGAGGTGCGCAATTTTCTGAGTACAGCTGTGTAGTGGATATTAAAATCTACAAAATTTGAAGTGGTTTGATGACATTATTACCATTGGAAATAAAATATTATTACAGTTAATGCCTTGATGTGACTATTTTGCATTAATTATACATATTAATGCTATATTGATATGAAAATGAAACGTTTTGGGGTTATGTAAGTATATGTAGAGAATATATTAAATTAGATCTTACTGAGTGGCGGTTATATAGTATATAACTACAAGACTTACGTAAGATAATAATATTGTTATTAAAATCAAATATTTTTATACTTATTGATGAAGTAGGATTGGGTTTTTTATGTATATATTTAATGGCTGTGTGGTGTAGATATTTCTATGCGCCATTCTCTTCAATATTGGCTCGAGAGAGCTCAAAAATTACTGTTCCAAAAGAAAGAGCAGAAGGTATTACTTAGTGATAAAAATAAGAAGCCTACAAAATTATGTAGTCTCCCTATCATTTCAGCAAGATCTCTTAGCAGGATAAAATGATATTACCTCTACATTTCAAGCTCTACATGCAGCAGCTATACCAAGATGCTATGTCTATTGTTCGCACATGAAAAACCCACTGACAATCCTGACATTGTCACTTGCGTTTTCGCGTTGAAACTCAAAAACTGAAGGTGGATAGGTTCAGGAAAAAGTATTTGGCATAAAAAACCATTCAGAGGGAGTATGTTTCATTATTACGGAAGCAAATAACTTTCAAAATGTCTGGTATTCTTCATTGAAAATAAATCTGAAAAATTTTTATTTAAACGTGTAATAAACTTAGTTTGCAGCACTTGCTGCACAAGCCACTAGTAGAAAAATATTTCAATTAGTAGTAGATCTCAGACTTCGCCTGCAGTGTCTGCAATTAGCGATACAAGTTATTCAATTGCAGAATACCTCGTCTCACAAGAGTGTTAAAAGAGTTGCAGACACTGCACCGTCGGCTGCTTAACCTTCAGGCGGAATGGCATTTTTGGCGTCGCGTGGCGCGATAACCGACACATCGGGAACACTACCTTTACTCTCATGTATATCTAAAATCTTAGAAAAAAGTATAAAAAGTCGTCTATTAAATTATTTGGACAAATACTACGTACTTTCTTCCAACCAATTCGGTTTTCGAAATAAACTTGGCACAGACGATGCTATTTCATATGTTACAAACAAAATCATATATGAGTTAGACCAAGGGAATAAATGCTTGGGTATATTTTTGGATATTAGAAAAGCATTTGATTCCCTTAACCATGATATTTTATTAGAGAAACTAAACTTATTAGGCATTAATGTTCATGTTCTAAGTGTATTTAAGTCATATTTGAATAACAGAAATCATGTAACTAAAATTGACAATGAATTTAGTTTTACTCAAAACATAAAAGCAGGGGTCCCTCAGGGCACTGTTCTCGGTCCAATTTTATTCTTGATATATATAAATGATTTGTTGTCATCTGATTTACGCAAATATAATGGGGTTATATGTTCATATGCCGATGATACCGTAATTCTTTTTGGTGAAAAGTCTTGGAAAGGCATTTACATTAATGAGAATAATGGATTACAGGTAATTAAAGAGTGGTTTGATTCAAACGCTCTTTCCTTAAACACATTCAAAACAACTGTTGTTCCGTTTTCACTAAGGTCCAGTGGTCTTAAATCTCCTCAATCTTCTTTTAGCTCAAAATTCATCATTCAGATTGTTTTTCTCAAAATTGTGAACGTCCCTTATTAATCGAATCCTCAGAAGTTAATATTTAGGCGTTACAATCGACCAACACTTACATGGAATAAACATATTACATATTTATGCAATAGATTACGTAAAATAATTTATACCTTTGTTATACTTCGGTCATATTTACCAATTAATATTTTACGTCTCATTTATTTATCTTTATTTCAATCCATTCTCCAGTATGGAATTTTAGGATGGGGAAATGGTTGTAATTCTAATCTCACTTCACTAATACTTATTCATAAAAGAATAATTAAAATATGCCTTAATAAACCAATTGATTACTCATCCTAGCTTTTGTTCATTGATTTTAATGTTTTGAAAATCAAACAGATTCATTAAATTGCCTTATTAAGCTTCATACATAAAAATCCAAATTGTATCATCATAAATATGGAACTAAAAGATCCGATTTTATACGACTAGAGGAACGAAAGTGTTTCACAAGGACACAGATCTTAGCTATGGTACCTGTTTTGGTCCAAGGTTATAAAATAAAATAATTGAAAAATACACAAATTTGGAAAATTTTAGCATCAGAAATTTAAAAAATAGCGTTAGGAATTTAATTTTTTAAAGCATATATATTGATTTAATATGTATATGTATTTGCATGATTTAAATTGTTAAAATTGAAATTGTATTTTTAAAGTTCATATATTCCTATAATTTTTTTTCCTTGGCCCACTTTGTGTCAAATAATTATCTTTGTTTGTGTTAAGTATGTGTTTAGATAGCTCCCTGAGCACGAATTTTTACTTCTTCAGGGAAGATTAATTAAGACTGTACTTTGTACATGTTATTTCACTAAAATGAAATACGATTCATTCTGGCGGAAGAAAAACAGTCGTACCAATCGTATGCCATAACAGAATTGTCTTCCAACGTTTCTTTGGTAGAGATAATTTCAATCTACTTGGGCACAAGAAAGAATGATCATGTAAGACCAGGTACACATATATCATCAAATTTTCAGTTTTTGAACTTAGTTCGCTTTGGCATATGTCCATCCAATTATTATTAAGATTACTCGTATATATGAGATATTTTGTATAGATTGAGAGAATGTATTTTCAAAAGCGGTAATATCCAAAATGTAAAATACATTAAAATTTTCTACGACATTTTTGGATTCTTTCATCGTATCATAGATGTTACATCCAAAGTTTCGGATCTACATATCGGTCTAACATCAGGGATGATATGGAAAGGGAGACCTATTAGTAGATTCGCTTACAGAAAGCTATTCTCAAATGCAAAGTGGGGAGGGTACATACAAAGTTGAGGCGTGGCGGCTATTACGAAGAAAAGTCATCCTTGATCACCTTTAGGTATCATAGGCGAAGGTCCTTTAATGGTCACGAAATCTTATTTAAACAAATTAACGAGAAGATCTGTATTGCGTATCATTCAAAAGTCTTATGTTTGGCGCTTTTTCAGGCTCAAGAGGAAGTTTGCGAAACTAATAAAGGTAAGGAGCATCTTTGGTTAACTTCAGACACTATGTCGTCCTTTAAGGGCCAGAAAAATTCAAGACTATAAAGAAAGGAAAGTCATAATTGTTGATTAGAAACCATTGTCTGAAGGACTCTTTGAAAGTCAAAAGATACAGGCGGAACGTTGGAATGGTAACAAAACATAGGCTAATTGAAAACAGATTAAGAAGAATATCAAGGCAAACAGGAGAAAAACAATTCGTTTCTTTTTTTTTTTTCTTTGTCAGATATAGTGTTGTTAATAAACCCGACATCAATTTTACCTTGAACGACGGCCTTAATAAGAACCACAAAGTTACGTAATCCTTACAAACCTACAACTTTTTGTTACATACAAACATACTGATATATTTGTTGCCTGTATTTGTGACTACCAAGAATTGCGTGAGTAGTTGACTGATAGAAATAACTAGCAAAATGTTCATTAATTTGGTTTTTCTAAGGATTAATATATACAGGATGAACCGTAACTAATGTCATTAATTATGGTGAGTGATTCCTTGCTATATTTTGAACAGGTTTGCAGAAAAACGTGCATTAAAACACACGAATTATGAGATCTTGCAATGCTGCCCGCTGTAATCAGCTGAAAGTACACATTGTGTTGCTCTAAAGTAGTCATGTCAAAAGAAGCCCATAGGCACAAGAGCGCGCTTTAGAGCTCAGGAGAGCCTGAGCGCTTTAGAGCGGAAAGGAAAGAGACAGACGAAAGAGGTAGTACAGGGACATCATTTTATTTTTACTAACATTTTTAATATTAACCTGTCTATACCTTTAGAGAACCGGAAACACCGCTTGCTCCCCCCTCCAAGACTGGAGTTCGATGATACTGGCGTAAAACACAAATCACTCTACTAGGTATAGGAAGGAAGAAAAGTAGTTCATCCATTTACGTAAACTAGGAAATATCGTGATTTTTGAGTTTGATAATTTTCATTAGGTTTTTCTTTAATCAAAGTACAGTACTGTATTAAGAATAAGTGTTTTTACCCAGGAAGTGAGTTGTCCATGCGAACGTATTCATTATGCAATGTATACTGTCTACAGCACATTAGCGTACAATATAGAGAAAGAAGTTAAATTGAAAAATAATCATAATATGAATATTTAAACACAATTTTGAAAATGGTGGCCGTTCATTTCGATACAGGCTTCAGTTCTTTTGTGCATATTATCGCACTATAGACTACTGCATCTAATTCCAATTGCCAGTTTCGTCCTTCGTACTAGTAACTCATGTTCAAATACTTCTGTACCTACTCCACGTACTGTAAATTCAATCTTCACTTCTGCCCGACCCGAAAATATAAAATTACTCAGACATGCTATCTACTGTCCGTCCAAGTAGTTATGCCGCAGGATTGTAGAAAGGGAGGAAATCACGTGACAGTTAATTACTTAACGAGGCCCTTTTATTTAAGTTAAATTAAACAGCTGTATAATATTACGTAAACTTCCAATTCCTAAGAGAAATTAATGTTTTCAGGAAAGAGCTAAGACAGCCCACAGAGGGGCGAGCAGAAGCAGGTGGAGGAAATCGGGATGCGACGTAGGCAAACGGACAGTACCTGTGCGAAAATATGATTCAATATTGAAAGCTCTTTCGTCACTGGAAAACGCGAACATATTTCTGGAACGAACTATACTCAGTAACTCAGTACTGCTTACTATCTACGGTCTTGGTTCTGTGTGGAGTTGGAACTTCCTTAGTAGAAGGGGTGGGAGTGAAGTACATTCAAAAACTCAGGTACAATAAAAATTGAAGTAAAAATAAAATTATGTCTCTGTATATGCCGCCTGGTCGAGCTATATACAGGGATGGCCAGCACTCATTCAATGGATAAAGGGAAGAGAACTTATTAAAACTGTATGCATGTTAACTTTTAGATTTGTCTGAGAAGTATAAATGCATTATAAGAATGTAAATTTTAATTTTAATGCTTGTTTCTCACAAGTTTGCTCTTTTATTCAAAAGGAATATTTTCTCAATTTTTTTACAGAAAAGTGAATTTTTTATATATCTTTATTTAGTAGCCTTACAGGTGATGAAACAATGTTTTCGTAAATCTAATATATCGCAAATACGTATTACTGAAGATAGTATACTGAAAATTTGAAAATATTCACATGGAAAATGTTTGTAAGGAAATGAATTAAGAAAGCAACAAAAGATATGTGCCCATGTGTTGTAAAAACGTCAGCTCTATAGCTTCAGCAGAATTCGAGAAAATAATTTGATATTCTGATGATAGAAAGTTGTGCACCAATATCAACTTTGTTATGTAATATTAGTTACAGTTAAAGTAAGTAACTTGTACTAAAATATTGTTTTGATTAGTTTATTGATTATTTTTATAAAGCTAAAAATACAATCAATATCAATTACAACTTATCATGTCATACTCAGTCTCTTTCTTTGGGATGTCACTTTCTTTATTAATGATGTTTCATACACTAAGTGCAGTATAGTTGTATACTACTATGGAATGTATGTGTATATTCCTTTTTAACTCTTTGTTATGTTATTAACGTTTAAAAAACAACAGCAATGTTAAGAAATTGGGTTAATACTGTTGTTTTACAGACAATATAGATAATACCAAACAGCAAATAGCCATATAAAAATAACGATATAAAATTTCGCGTTCTGTTTGAAGGTTGCACACCACTGTTTTCTTAATCCAACAGGCTGCTTATACATTTACATAATCCTTTCTCTTTCCATACCTAACGCTTGATGCCCGCGCACGACGTCAAGGTCAGAAAAATGCGCTTACTTTGACATCACTGTCTTAAGAATGGCAGTCGGTCAATTTTGTTTTTGTTTAAGTCTCCTTCGGAAGACTTCGGTTGATTCCGTAAGAATTTAGGTTAACACGTGAAGGAATTTCTTATACACGGCCCCGCTCTGTTTTTCCTTTGTTTTATTTGTTTGTTGTTTTTTCTGTCTATTTATAGGTCAAGTGTTATGAATAATCTGTAACGAAAATACAGTATGTTCAAGGAGTGAATTAGGTGCAAAATAAACGTTCTTCCCTTAGCGGTGTGAACCAGGCTCTGCCCGAAGTGGACTTAGAGACAAATTCATGCTACAGGAGAGCGGTCATTTTTTGTGTCTAAAGGCCCATTCACAATGGAAATTAAACATAACCGTAACATAAACACAGAAGTTTGCGGCCAGGTTATCAAATGGGATCATTCGCAATGATTCACATAAACATTGACATAAACATTGCCGTTAGACGTTAACATGAAAGTTTGCAAACTACAAACTTTCATGCTTATGCTTACGTGATTTGCAAACAGTACACAATCGTGGAGCGCTGATGTACACGACAGAATATGATGAAATGGCGTCGTTGTTATGTTTCCATGGTTACCAAGTATCTTTGCGGTTATGTTTATGTTCCTAACGTGAATGTTCTTGACTTTACCGTAACGTTTACATTTTTAAGTTAACGCTTACGTTATGTTTAATTTTCATTGTGAATGAGCCTTAACGCTGTACATTTATTATCAGGCACTACATCTCATTTGACGATGTATCAGAGGAAGAACAATATTATTGTATGCAGGTGAGAAGTGAAATAACCCTGCAGATTGAAAGGAACGATAGGGTACACTTAAAGGAATAGAAACCTTTATTACGTTTCGTGATTAAATGCACGATTAATTATAAAATTAAGTTGGAAGTTTCAGCGGTCTGGCAACATCGCCGCTAACATAGTCGTCTTTCTTCTCGTAATACAGATGTAAGAAATCAACGAACTTAGAGCTGTCTTTGTACGCAAACCTCCCTCTCTCGCTACGGCGTTCCAATCTGCTCGCATCGTTCAGTGACTTGAAATCAGTGGTTTTAAAATAAATTTACACGAAAACCGTCCAGGTTATGAAAATATGCCAGAGAGATAAATGATTCTTTATTAGATTTTCTATCGATATGGACAAAAATCACGATCCTACTCGCAATAGTTACCGAATGAGAGGGTGTTAAACATTTGTGGTAAAAAAACATTTCCACAAATATGATATTAAACTTTCTTGTTACATAGATATGAGCTAATCGCTCTGAATATCTGCACTCGGTATATTTGAAGTCTGATGAATATGTTATTAGTCAGCGATGTAGAGACAAAGGAACTGGTCACGCAACTTCATTATGCCCTGCTTATTTGCCTCATGCCATATTGGTGTCATTTATGAGGTTCAAATCTGTTTAATATATTTGTTGTCTTGGAATATCTTTTCTTAAGTGTTTTGCACAAGGGCAGGTTTTTCACTGTAAACCCAGCTTTCTCCAATCTTGTCTATTTTCTGCTTTCCTCTTCGTTTCCTCATATGATCCATATATCTTAATATCGCCTATCATCTGATATCTTCTTCTACCCCGAACTCTTCTCCCGTTTACCATTCCTTTCAGTGCATCCTTCAGTAGGCAGTTTCTTCTCAGCCAGTGACCCAATCAATTCCTTTTCCTCTTCTTGATCAGTTTCAGCATCATTCTTTCTTCACCTACTCTTTCCAACACAGCTTCATTTATTATTCTGTCTGTCCACTTTACATGTTCCATTCTTCTCCATATCCACATTTCAGATGCTTCCATTCTTAATAATTGTCAGTAATATTTTTATTTACGCTGAAAGATTATTCATATAGTTACTGCTGTATCTAATCACAGAATCTCATACCGTATTTAATTACATTTTCGGCTTGTTTTAGTTATATTGAATGAGTTATACAGGTCTACATTGGAAAAAAAAATATTTTTTAAATATGAAATAATTTAGAATAATCCGTTACGTCTGTACATCCTCCGTTCATATCACATTTCATAAATAGCAACGAAACAATGTAGCCATATGTATTAGATAGGAGTGGATGTCGATGAAATGTCATCTTATTTTTCACGTTAGGACGATGCCTATTAATATAGAAATTCTTTCTATGTTAATATCAACGTAAAAAAGCAATTTATTTTATTGTAATTTATGCAGTTTTTTACGTTTTTGAACTAATACGTTATTTTTTTTCGACATTTTTTGGTTATTTTTAATACTTTAAAGATCTTTTAGATAATTTGGAATGCATTTTACTTTCTTCTTTACCAATAGATCTGTTAAATCATTTTCTAACCAAATAGTTCAGTAGTAATTACCTACTGAATAAGTGAATAACAGTGAAGTTTGAGTTTTATAGTTTGGAACAAATTCTAAAGTCCATCCCTCATTCCACTGAAGGCTTCACTTCACACAACGGAAGTAATATAAAATGCTTGACAGCAGCTTAGTTTAAGTGAGGACTTTGACCGCTACTGTTTTTTTTTCTCGGTACGAGGGTGTCTTTAGATTTTATGTTTGGAAGGGGGGAAATTTTCATCATATACTGGACAGGACGTTGTGTCCTCAACGTGGTTCGGAAGGGATGTCTACTGTAGTACACAATATTTTTAACACAAAGATTGCAAGAATGCACTCTGCGCTCACATTCTCTCATCTGGAAGATCTGGTAACAAAAGTGAAGCACGGAAGGAGGAGACAGAGAATGAAGGCACCGATATGGACCACCCCTGATTGAAACACAATGTAAAGCCTCATTAAAATCCATAGTTTTCTCTTAAAATCATCATTTTGTTGCAAGTTCTTTTCTTTATCTTAGCCAAATTCCGGGAAGTTGCCTCCTCTCTCAGAGATTTGCAGAGCAGTCATTGAAACCAGGTGACTGATTTTTAAGACGTTATGGTGCGAGTACGGTGAATAATATTTAAATGTCATTTTCTTTTAATTTCATGTCATTTTTCCTTTAGTTTAAAGGCATTTTAATGATCATTTTCAGTAGATTTTTAGGTCATCAACATCCGCCCCCTAGTAATAGGCATGTGTTTTCCAATGCAGTTCGCATTTATGATCATAAACATATATATGAGAAGCACTGAAATAAGTCGTAGGGTGTTAAAAGTAACGTTTACAGCGTTTCATGGATGATAGAGGAGGTAAAAACAAACATCTGTTTTAAGTGACAAAACTTTAGCAGATGCGCCGTTTTGCCGCAAGATGGCCTGAAGTATAGATGACTTGACTTCCGTCACAACACACATTGGTTAGTTCTGTTTGTGCACGACCATCTTGTAGGGCCTTATCTGTTGCCTGACACTCTTCGTGGTGGTAATTATTTTGTTTTTCTACACGTCGTCCTACCAGAACTTTTAGAAAATATCCCATTGAACATCAGAGAACGAATATGGTTTCAGGATGATGGTGCCCCTGCACACTTTGATCGTCGTGCCAGGAACCACCTAAATGTTACATTCGCCGATCGTTGGATTGGCAGGGGTGGGCCGGTACCGTGGCCACCTCAATCACCGGACCTAACCCTACTGGATTTCTTTTTGTCGGGAGGCGTGAAACGTTTTGTGTATAAGATACCGATCGATACGGCAGAAGACTTAGTTTCTCGCGTTGTTGAAGCTGCACATGCTATTAAAGACAATGTTGGCCTTTTTGAGTGTTGCAGACACTTCATAGTACGAAAGTACCAGTTGTGCAATGCCTTCAATGGACGGCAGTTTGAACACCACCTCTAAAACGACAATTGGTCTTGTTTTTTTTATGGATTATACTAATACTTACGTACACAATAAACGGCGCATCTGCCAAAGTTTTGTCATTTACAAAAGATATTTGTTTTTACCTCCTCTATTATCCCTGAAACGTTGCAAAACGTTATTTTTAACACCTTGTATATAAGTAATATCATTTTAGGAGATATTTTATAATGTTGTATGAAAAATAAAGTCTTGCATTTAAAACGTCTAGTAATAATCTCTCTTACCTTAGTCCTGAAGTTCGTGGAACTACTCCTGCTTTTTAAGGAAAATCACATTCATATCGTGAGATCATATACAAGACAACAAATTGTGTTGCTTGCATATGCAATTTATTGTTACTGGTATATCCCTCGTCTTATTTTAATGAACATTAATGACTATTGAATGTCCGAGAACTTCGGAAGATGTTGAACATTTCAACCGGTCTTACAAGAATAACTTCAATTTTGTGTCAAACAGACACAGACGCAATAAAATCTTAAGCTTTTAAAACTAATGTTTCGTTGCAAAACAACTTTCCATTTCGAGAAGATGGCAAACATGCAACACAAAGTGTTATCTTTATGATACATTTTTGTGCCCTTTTATTTGGACTAAACATTACATAAATGGCGCTCTGAGAATAATCTACAAAACATTGAAGCTACTGGTATGTGATTCTCAATAAGGATTTATGGGAACAATTCAACCGCAGTTGAACTTCACGTTTTCATTATTGCGGGAATGACATCTGAACAGGCAATTTGCTATGTTGATCTAACTTGCCACATTAAATATTTATTTATTTGCATTTCTCAAGTTCTCTTTCAGGCCGTGCTAAACCAACTTTCACTTCCAGGTTAGCACCGCAATGAATGAGCATCTCGTGATCTTTGTGTACGCAACTGCTGTATTAAGGTGTAGCTATTTTTTTAGTAGGTTATTTTACGACGCTTTATCAACATCTAGGTTATTTAGCGTCTGAATGAGATGAAGGTGATAATGCCGGTGAAATGAGTCCGGGGTCCAGCACCGAAAGTTACCCAGCATTTGCTCATATTGGGTTGAGGGAAAACCCCGGAAAAAACCTCAACCAGGTAACTTGCCCCGACCGGGAATCGAACCCGGGCCACCTGGTTTCGCGGCTAGACGTGCTAACCGTTACTCCACAGGTGTGGACTGGTGTAGCTATGCTCAGAACCGTATTTAGATATTCTGCCGCCTCGTCCTTTAATCGATTAATTTTAATGCGGACGATCAGCAGGGCCATTACTTCGATTATTTCGCTTATATGACGTCATTCCATTTTCGACCAATGAAGTGTAATGAAATTTTTAATTCCAACCAATCATAGAGTGATCAGATTCACATAGATAAAAAAGAGGACACAAAGCTTAAAAAATGAGGATATTGTTCGAAAAAAGAGGACAAAAAATATGTAGGCCTACTTAGGTTTAGACCTAGATCTATATTACTTTAAATTACGTCAATATCTATTTTATTACAGATATTTACAGTACATATTTAGGCTTATATCATGCTTAAAAGTATGTTAATATCTATTTTATTACAAAATACATATGAAAAAAACTTAATAATAATGATTTTACAGTTAGCAAAATATGAAAATCAAGGAGACAGAGGACAGAAAATATTTATTTAGATTTACATTCGTACCTCGATTTATTAGCTACCTCTGAGCAACGCCATAACAAGGGGGAGCAAAGAGCGTTATGATCGTTGGCAAAGAGTATATTCCGTCGATGCTGCTGTCACGTACAATCAAATTACTTTAGAAAGGCGTCAAATCAGATAATTTCAAAATATCAGACATATCATACAAGTTACGAAAAGGACATTTATTGATTTTTTTAAATCCGCCCGGACCCCGGACAAAAGCCTAAAAAGGAGGACATGTCCGGACAAAAGAGGACGTCTGGTCACACTAAACCAGCGGTCATCACCACAGAGCATCGTAGGGCTAGCGTCTCTTACCCGCGGAGAACACACTGCACTATGGTGCACTCGTAGCTGCTAGCGGGCATGCTCTTTACCTCTTCCTGCTGCACGACCGGACAAACGGGACGGCTCCGCTTACCCTTTGCTCATTTCAGCGACTGCTGACGACCACTGCCCTAAACCAATCACAGTCATACATTGCGATAATTTTTGCACCTAGATTTATCGCTATCAATTTATCGCATGGTCGTTCTTTTGTTTAGTCAGTGTCTCCAACTGTTTCCCCGTAAATCGATTAGCATGAATCCATTAAGATGCATATACACGGTTAAACTTTTTTTTTCAACTTTACGCAGTCAAGCAATGAATGCAAGATTTATATTTAATATTAAATTAATATATTTACACAGAGAAGACGACATTCAAAACGGCGTACCATGTAGACACAAAATCTTCATGCATCTTAATTGAACGTATGTTTTAAACTTGATTCTTTCAATATTCTTCCCAAAATGTATCCATACGCGCATTGAAAATTGAACTGTGTAGATGAGCTTTAGTCCCGTTACACACTATAGCTAGAATGCGTTTGTCGAGCTATGGAAAATGCTTTTCTGTAGCACGGAGTAACGGTCGAAATAAGGCATAGTTGACATTGGTCCCGTTCTCACAGGTAACCTAACCTAATTGTAGCCTATAAAATTTGTATTACGTGAATGAAATTAAACAATTAATAGAAAGTCAGATATTTAAATTTATGTAACATCAGCTCATATCATACTCAAAGATCTTGTATAGTATTATATGCAAGGTCTTCGATCAAACTGCCTTCCGTATGCGTAATAAAATTCGTGTTTTAATTATCTATACAGAGATGGCTCCACTGTGTAGCAACATATGTCTCGCTGTAGTGTGAATACATAGGCCTAAGCATTGCTAGCTGTCTCTACACATATTACATAGTTCGTAGTTCTCGGTGTAGTGTGTAACTAAATATAGTGCGAAATTCTACTTCCATAACTACATCTTCATCTTCCAATTCCATGTCCATTGTAGGCTATCTGAAGAAAATTACACTCCTTTATTCAGACTTGATAACTGCGTTTTCAATTTACTTTAGTGTATAATTACTAAATGGAGAAACGCAGAACTGCACGGATGTATTCTTCACCTGACATAATTAGCAATATTAAATCCAGACGTTTGAGATGGGCAGAGCATGTAGCACGTATGGGCGAATCCAGAAATTCTTATAGAGTGTTAGTTGAGAGACCGGAAGAAAAAGACTTTCGGGGAGGCCGAGACGTAGATGGAAATACAAAAATGGATTTAAGGGAGGTGGGATATGATGATAGAGACTGGATTAATCTTGCTGAGGATAGGGGCCGATGGCGGGCTTATGTGAGGGCGGCAATGAACCTCTGCGTTCCCTAAAAGCCATTTCTAAGTAAATATAATTACTGCAACTTTTTTATAATGTTGAATATTGTGTACGTTTTTGAACACACAATACGTATCTGTTAATAAGGTTATTTTAAATAACCTCGCGACCCCCCCCCCCTCAGCTCTATACACGACCCCCGGTGGTTTGGGAACCACTGCTTACAATAACCAATAAACCACTTACCCGAAACTCAGAAAAATGTGCATCCAGGATGCAGCGGAAGGAATGGTGAACGGGACAAGTGTTCGGGGCAGAAGAAGATATCAGGTGATAGACAACATTCTGCGGACCCCTGAAAAAAGTACTAAGGAAGGACTAGTGAAGTGCTTTGTATAGAATATGGCATTGTATGGGATAGAAACATAGACATTACGACGAAGTGAAGAGAAGCGAATAGAAGCATTTGAAATGTGGTTATGGAGAAGAATGGAACGAGTGAAGTGGACAGATAGAATAAGAAATGAAACTGTGTTGGAAAGAGTGGGTGAAGAAAGAATGATGCTGAAACTGATCAGGAAGAGGAAAAGGAATTGATTGGGTCACTGGCTGAGAAGAAACTACCTACTGAAGGATGCACTGGAAGGAATGGTGAAGAGAGAAGAGTTCGAGGTAGAAGAAGATATCAGATGATAGACGACATTAAGATATATGGATCATATGAGGAGACAAAGCAGTCGGTATAATTGTGGTCTTCTATGCCCGACGTTGCAGGTACGATCTCAGCCCAGGTCGATGGCATTTAAGTGTGCTTAAATGCGACAAGCTCATGTCAGATTTACTGGCATAGTATAAAGAACTCCTGCGGGGCAAAATTCCGGCACACCGGCGACGCTGACGTATGAGTAATCCCGGCTGTTGCGAGCGTCGTTAAACAAAACTTAATTTTTGTATTATTATTATTATTATTATTATTATTATTATTATTATTATTATTATTGTAGGATTGACTGTTAGTCATAGCTTATTTCATTCCATTCACTAGACTCACTTAAATCTTAAATCTTGCAGCAAATTGTTATTCTAATGCTATTACTCTAATTCTTTCATAGACATTACACGCAGTCATAGTGATTTCTCCAAATCTCCCGTTACTTTTTCTTCCTTCGTTTGTAATGTTTGTTTTCCTGTATTAATTTCAGGCTGCCATTTAAAGTGATTTGTTTGTTTATATACAGAATGTTTCCGGGCTAGTGTTACAAACTTTTAGGGATGATGGGGAAGAGCACATGCATCAATTTGAGATAAGGAACCATGGTCCGGAAATGACCGAGTCGAAAATTACAAGCAAAAATAGTTGTGTGGAAATGAAATAATTTTATTCCTCTGTACACCTTATTTATGTGTATTTATCTTACACATACTGTATTCATCTGACGTTGTTTACGTTGTCTACTTACAATATTTCATTCAGTGCGCTATCTGAGGGATAGGGACAGGAAACTACATTAAAGCAATGCAGATAGCGTAATGTGTAACGGACATGGTCGGTCCTGATATGCACGTCTGTAGACAGCAGTGTATGTGTACAAGTTGCAGTGTCCAGTCGATCAGTCCTAGTGAAATGGAGGAGTACACGAGAGCGGAATAAGCAGACCTGATTTTCGAAAACGGATGAGCCAATGGGAACAGTTGAGAAGCTCACAGATTGTATCGGTACCAGTGCCCACGTAGGAGACATCCGGCCCATACCATCTTTCCACGACTGTTCCAAAAGTTAAGGGAAGGAGGGCACGTGATGCCAAATTACAATTCCATTTCCACACAACTATTTTTGCTTATAACTTTCGACCCAGTCATTTCCGGACATGATTCCTTATCTCAAATTGATACATGTGCCCTTCACCATCATCCCTGAAAGTTTGTAACACCACCTCAGAAACACCCTGTGTATATATATATATATATATATATATATATATATATATATATATATATGTATATATATATTCTTTGTCATGTTATTTAAATTCAAAATGTTTACAGAGATTCTGAATTATCCAAATTGCTGAAACTTTGACAAAACAATTACCGGTATTATAATGTATGCCAGAAACGATATGGAGTATTCAAGGAAATTCATCTTCATCTTCATCATCATCATCATCTGATCAACGTCATCAGCAGAATAGTCATCTTGTCATCTTCTTTACTAAGAATTAGTCGTCGCTTGCAATAGCTCTTTAAACATTCCGTATCGGTAGGCTATTAATTATTTTATTTTGGTCTTCTAGAATAAGCGTTGCTTCTGGCTTGTCTTGTTATGTGAACTTCAGGTTCTACTTTGTTGATTTATTTTGTTTTGTGTGCTACTCTTTTGTCATTGAAGATGTATTTAACTTCTAAAAGAAGGAAAACCTTGATTCAAAACCTCAGTCGTAGGCCTACTGGTTAAAGGCTGTGCGGTGGGCAGGTAGTGTAACTGGCTCACATAAAAAGTTATTTACTCGAAAGCTTCAGTTGCGTAACAACCGGATCAGTGGTAGAGTGCAGACAAATGCAGCTATCGCCAAAAGTGGCACAAGTAGCACTCGTCGTACTCTATTCAAGTCTTGAAAACTTTGCGGGATGATTGATATCTTTACCGTACTCAATGCTGAATTCTTCGTATTCTCTGTAGCGTCTCGTAGGAGAACAGGTGTTTAAAGCAGCGATCATCAAAGCACTGCACGCTCGGGCTAGCGTCTGTTACCCGCGGACATGATACAGTCCTAGCGTGCAATCGTCGCTGCTGGTGGGTATGATCTCTCTCTATCCCTTGTGCACGACGGAGCAGAGTTCCGTACCCTCCATGCACTATACCCATTTCAGCGAGTGCTGACGACAAACATGTCTTTCTAAGGAGCTTTCGGAGCGAAAAAACAAAAAAGATATTATTTTCACAAAGAATGGGAAGACCAGTATTTTTTGTTGTGAAGAGGAAGACCACCTTCGATGTTTGGTGTGTGTATAAAATGTTACGAGTGGTAAAAAAAAAAAAGCAACTTAAAGGGTTAGATACAGCTTACATCATAAAATTTTGGAAATATTCAACATTTTTTTTCCTCCATTGCAGTAACTTGTACAGTAATGAAAATTAGTATGTGTAAAACACTGTCCTTCTGCTACATAAGAAAAATATTTTTACGATTTAAGAAAATTATTTACATATTTATTTTATTTTATATACATATATATATTTTTTTTTTTTCAAAATTCAGTTCACCGTGCAATGATGAAGCGTTTCCCACATAACTCTAAAACTATCCAACATTCTGTGATGAAATTTTTTGTGTATATTTATGCATGTCATATCTACTCCCGGAACTACTGGCTCTCTCGACCGGCCTCCGTAGAATGTAGCTAAGCGACGTTGGATGTCTTCTGCAATGGCACCCGAGGCGGACCTACTCGGGGGAGGAGTTTTGCCTCGGACCGACAGGGGGGTCTTGGGGGAAGTTGCCGAAGCAGGAATGGTATATGGATTCTATCGGCTGTAGGGACCGGTCGTTAAGGGAGTCATGTGGTTGGGTTAGTGAGCGTAGGGGATCTATGGCACGCAACTCATTCCATATCGAGGGTTAGCGCAATAGATCTCAACAGGTCGCAGTGCTGGGCCATCCGTGCCCCCTCACTTAAATTCCATTCCATTCCACTGCTACAATATGATGCAAGATCAATTCTCTACCTTCGATAGATTGTCTGATAAGAAATAAATTCATTTAAAAAAATTGTCAAATATCAGTATTTTCTTTTAACACAAAATAAAAAAAATTATTTATTAAGGAATGTAGTTGAAAGAGCATGATGTTGCAAACATGTGTTTCAGGAATAAAATAAAAGAGAGAGAACATGAAAAAGTTAACAAATTTAAGAGTTATGCAGTTATCACTGCACAGTAAACTACCATCATTTTGAATTTTGAAAAAAAAAAAATATATATATATAAATAATTTTTTTAATCGTAAAATTATTTCTTCATACAGCAGGAGGACAGTGTTTTACACATACCAGTTTTCATTATTGTACAAGATACGTAATGGAGGAAAAAAAATATTGAATATTTCCATAAACTTTACTGCTGTAAGATGTACCAACTGCTTAATCATGGTGAATACACTGAAATTAAAAGTAAGAAAAGTATTCTACATTTTACAAGTATATAACACAAAGTCTCGTCAAAATATTTCGAAAAATATATTTATTTTATATCTAGCTTATTTTGCATTGTTTAAAAAAACACACCATCTACTATATCAGTCGATGGAGTGACGAAACTAGCCTATATTATGGATAACTTAATACGAGTATGTTCAGAGCAATTAGAGCTATTTTACATTTTAAAAACAATGAACACTGCAACCAACAATGAGTGCACACTAACTCACAATTTAAGTCACACAGAGTTAGTGTGCACTCAGTGTTGGTTGCTTCACTGTTGTCAGCCCACTTTGAGGTCTGTGGATATAGAGGGAAAAATTGGATCGGTGTCTGGTAGAGTTCCTGGGTAGCTCAGTTGGTAGAGCATTGGTACGTTTAACCAAAAGTCCCGTGTTCGATACAATTTTTCCCTTGAAATTATTCAAATCAACTTTACAATGAGTTATAACTGAAAGCTCGATTTGCAACTAAAAATTTGTTATTAAAAAACTGGCAAATTAATCTATTATTTTCAAATACCGATATTCAATATTGCAATATGATTTCGAGAGAACAAACTGTGAAAATTTGGTTGAAACCAGTACAATATAAAAAAAATTTGAAAGTTACGAGAGTCTCCCCCTATATCTTCTATGCTTGTATGCTTAGCACCTTTGAACATTGAATGACATCATGACTGTCATTTAAATTTAAAAATGTGTAGAGTTAACAGTTGACACGTAAACGGTAAACTTCTTTTTTCATAGTCTTGATTGGCCTTGACTTCTTTTTTCACGTATGATCTCCTAGCCAATTACAAAGTTGCATGGTAAATATTACATTGTAGATTTGAAAGACCAGTTATTTTCCGACAAGATGGATTGCGCAAGATACGATCTTAATCGCGTTTTTTTTTTTTTTTTTGTCTTCATGTTTCAAGCAGCTCCTGTTGTCATTATTCATGAAAGTAAACTTGTTCGTCCATCATGAATTATTTAAATAAATTCAAAGATACAAATCTTCATTATATCATAATCATCTGAATCTACAACCGGTTTAGCTTGCTTCACGAGCACTGGACCCTGAACGGATTCTTGCGGTTGAACTTGTTTTAGTCCATTGTGCGCCCTATATGCGAGCGGTTTGGCATAGCTGCGTCCTCTGTCAATTGGGAAGTCTAGGCATGGCATAGTTGCGCCCTGTGGGCATAGTACACACGAAAATTATTGTCATAAAATATATAAATTACTTAAAAATATCACAGTGGTAGCTGCACTGAAATCAGGTAGGATAATGGAGAGGGCATAGTACACCCGGAAGTGAATGCCATAAAATACTGTACAGGGTTTCGAAAATAGAAACTTAAAACCATTGTAAATTATTAACTCTTTACCCTTTTCACCAAACATAACATTCATTTTAAATTAACCTCACTATACGCCACAGATGGTGTGGAAATCACTAATCAGAATGTAAAGATTGCTAAGGTCCCATATTCCAACGACTCACTAATTTGAATATGTCAGTTAATAAAGTACCGTCAACTTCATGCTGTTCATTTTAACGGTAGACTATCGATAATCACTGCATAAACAGTTGAAAAACAGTTAATAAAGTACTGTCAACTTCATGGTGTTCATTTTTACGGTAGGCTATCGATAATCACTGCATAAACAGTAGAAAAACAGTTAATAAAGTACTGTCAACTTCATGGTGTTCATTTTTACGGTAGGCTATCGATAATCACTGCATAAACAGTAGAAAAACAGTTAATAAAGTACTGTCAACTTCATGGTGTTCATTTTTACGGTAGACTATCGATAATTACTGCATAAACAGTAGAAAAACAGTTAATAAAGTACTGTGAACTTCATAATGTTCATTTTTACGGTAGGCTATCGATAATTACTGCATAAATAGTAGGAAAACAGTTAATAAAGTACTGTCAACTTCATGGTGTTCATTTTTACGGTAGGCTATCGATAATTACTGCATAAACAGTAAAACAACAGTTAATAAAGTACTGTCAACTTCATGGTGTTCATTTTTACGGTAGGCTATCGATAATTACTGCATAAACAGTAGAAAAACAGTTAATAAAGTACTGTCAACTTCATGGTGTTCATTTTTACGGTAGGCTATCGATAATTACTGCATAAACAGTAGAAAAACAGTTAATAAAGTACTGTGAACTTCATAATGTTCATTTTTACGGTAGGCTATCGATAATTACTGCATAAACAGTAAAAAAACAGTTAATAAAGTACTGTGAACTTCATAATGTTCATTTTTACGGTAGGCTATCGATAATTACTGCATAAATAGTAGGAAAACAGTTAATAAAGTACTGTCAACTTCATGGTGTTCATTTTTACGGTAGGCTATCGATAATTACTGCATAAACAGTAAAAAAACAGTTAATAAAGTACTGTCAACTTCATGGTGTTCATTTTTACGGTAGGCTATCGATAATTACTGCATAAACAGTAGAAAAACAGTTAATAAAGTACTGTCAACTTCATGGTGTTCATTTTTACGGTAGGCTATCGATAATTACTGCATAAACAGTAGAAAAACAGTTAATAAAGTACTGTGAACTTCATAATGTTCATTTTTACGGTAGGCTATCGATAATTACTGCATAAATAGTAGGAAAACAGTTAATAAAGTACTGTCAACTTCATGGTGTTCATTTTTACGGTAGGCTATCGATAATTACTGCATAAACAGTAAAAAAACAGTTAATAAAGTACTGTCAACTTCATGGTGTTCATTTTTACGGTAGGCTATCGATAATTACTGCATAAACAGTAGAAAAACAGTTAATAAAGTACTGTCAACTTCATGGTGTTCATTTTTACGGTAGACTATCGATAATCACTGCATAAACAGTAGAAAAACAGTTAGTAAAGTACTGTCAACTTCATGGTGTTCATTTTTACGGTAGGCTATCGATAATTACTGCATAAACAGTAGAAAAACAGTTAATAAAGTACTGTGAACTTCATAATGTTCATTTTTACGGTAGGCTATCGATAATTACTGCATAAATAGTAGGAAAACAGTTAATAAAGTACTGTCAACTTCATGGTGTTCATTTTTACGGTAGGCTATCGATAATTACTGCATAAACAGTAAAAAAACAGTTAATAAAGTACTGTCAACTTCATGGTGTTCATTTTTACGGTAGGCTATCGATAATTACTGCATAAACAGTAGAAAAACAGTTAATAAAGTACTGTCAACTTCATGGTGTTCATTTTTACGGTAGACTATCGATAATCACTGCATAAACAGTAGAAAAACAGTTAGTAAAGTACTGTCAACTTCATGGTGTTCATTTTTACGGTAGGCTATCGATAATTACTGCATAAACAGTAGAAAAACAGTTAATAAAGTACTGTGAACTTCATAATGTTCATTTTTACGGTAGGCTATCGATAATTACTGCATAAACAGTAAAAAAACAGTTAATAAAGTACTGTCAACTTCATGGTGTTCATTTTTACGGTAGGCTATCGATAATTACTGCATAAACAGTAGAAAAACAGTTAATAAAGTACTGTCAACTTCATGGTGTTCATTTTTACGGTAGGCTATCGATAATTACTGCATAAACAGTAGAAAAACAGTTAATAAAGTACTGTCAACTTCATGGTGTTCATTTTTACGGTAGGCTATCGATAATTACTGCATAAACAGTAGAAAAACAGTTAATAAAGTACTGTCAACTTCATGGTGTTCATTTTTACGGTAGGCTATCGATAATCACTGCATAAACAGTAGAAAAACAGTTAATAAAATACTGCCAACTTCATGGTGTTCATTTTAATGGTAGGCTATCGATAATCACAGCATAAACAGTAGAAAGAAAGTTAATAAAATACTGCCAACTTCTTGGTGTTCATTTTAATAGTAGGCTATCGATAATCACTTCATAAACAGTAGAAAAACAGTTAATAAAGTACTGTAAACGTCATGGTGTTCATTTTTACGGTAGACTATCGATAATCACTGCATAAACAGTAGAAAAACAGTTAATAAAGTAATGTCAACTTCATGGTGTTCATTTTTACGGTAGACTATCGATAATCACTGCATAAACAGTAGAAAAACAGTTAATAAAGTACTGCCAATTTCATGGTGTTCATTTTAACGGTATCGATAACGAATATTAAATAGAATAAGAAATCAATAAGGTTGGTTGATTACGAAGCTCGAGTTTCCGTAATGCCTTTCTCTCTACCTATTTCATCGGGGCGCAACTATGCCATGCCCCTTTTCTCTACCTGATGGGAACGGGGCGCAACTATGCCCACAAAACAGGGACCCTTTTTTATCTGCTGCATCTTACCTGACCTTGGGGCGCAACCATGCTCTGCCCTATGGGAGATGATTGTCCAAGTCCAGCAGGTGGCTAGGATGGCATTCGTAAATCGATGCTGACAGGTGGGTCATCCTGCCTCAGCCCCTCATAGAGCTAGGTTCATCCGCAGACGAGTAGCCTGATAAATCCCAGGGTCCGAAGTCCCAAGCCCTTTCTATATCAGCATCGGAAACCCGAAGACTTCACCCCAGCCTATTTTTACTATTGGAGATGACAGATGAAATGAGGGGGAGGTGAAGTGTGTTGGTGGAATGATAGAGGGGAATGGAAGTATCTTGAGAAAACCCTCTGCAACTGCTGCATTGCCCACCACAAATTCCATTACAAGCAGGGCGGGAATCGAACCTAGGCCGCCACATATGTATTGCTATAACCGGATTAACAATCAAAGTTTTAATTTATTTTCCTGTCGACTTCAGAACATAGTCCTTACTGTGTTCATTTTAAATGTGCGAGTTCTATAAATTGAAATTTTTCATTCAGGAACATTTTGTCTCTATTTATTTACTTATTTATTTATTTATTTATTTATTTATTTATTTATTTATTTATTTATTTATTTATTTATTTATTTATTTACTTATTTATTTAAGTACTTATTATCTATTTAATTATTTATTTATTTTGTTCCTTCAGTTTGTTTATTTCTTTAGTTTGTTTATTTGTTTCTTCAGTTTGTTTGTTTGCTTAGTTTGTTTGTTTGTTTCTTCAGTTTGTTTGTTTTAGTTAGTTTGTTCGTTTAGTTAGTTTGTTTTGTTTATTTATTTTGTTTGTTTAATTATTTAATTATGTAATTAATTATTTTATTAATTATCTCATTAAGTAATTGATTAATTATTTTATGTAATTAATTAATAACTATAAAAATTGGAGATTTATCCTTCGAAGAGGTGGAAAAATTCAAATATCTTGGAGCAACAGTAACAAATATAAATGACACTCGGGAGGAAATTAAACGCAGAATAAATATGGGAAATGCCTGTTATTATTCGGTTGAGAAGCTTTTGTCTTCTAGTCTGCTGCCAAAAAATCTGAAAGTTAAAATTTATAAAACAGTTATATTACCGGTTGTTCTGTATGGTTGTGAAACTTGGACTCTCACTTTGAGAGAGGAACCGAGATTAAGGGTGTTTGAGAATAAGGTTCTTAGGAAAATATTTGGGGCTAAGAGGGATGAAGTTACAGGAGAATGGAGAAAGTTACACAACGCAGAGCTGCACGCATTGTATTCTTGACCTGACATAATTAGGAACATTAAATCCAGACTTTGAGATGGGCAGGACATGTAGCACGTATGGGCGAATCCAGAAATGCATATAGAGTGTTAGTTGGGAGGCCGAAGGGAAAAAGACCTTTGGGGAGGCCTAGACGTAGATGGTAAGATAATATTAAAATGGATTTGAGGGAGGTGGGATATGATGGTAGAGACTGGATTAATCTTGTTCAGGACAGGGACCAATGGCGGGCTTATGTGAGGGCGACAATGAAGCTCCGGATTCCTTAAAAGCCAGTAAGTAAGTAAGTAATGTAATTAATTAATTAGTTTAAACACGAATCTGAGATTGAAACTCCTCTCCACTGAAATGAATTGTTTTAGACGTTTCACGAGACATTCTAAATTGGAAAAAATACGAAACACAACCATTAGACAAGAAATGGGAGTTAATAGTACATTGAATTAAAGAAATGGTGCAAACAATGGCAAAATGAGAACAATTCGCGTTATCACGTCTCGAGAATTTGACCATGAGTCGTTATGGCAGGAAAAGGAGACACCTTTATGAGTGAAATCTTAATATTTATTATGACTTTATTACTCGTATATTTGAGGCTATGAAATCTTCTGTTTTAAACTAGGATTAGATACCCTAGATATGACGAGAATGTTGAGGTCAATATAATAAGTGTAACTGTCAGGGCTATCATGACGACACTGATTGTATTAGGCCTACTTCTTCTTTATGTGAAAGCTTCTGTATACCTTACAATAAAACAGCTTGTTTTGGAGTGTTTACGTCTGTCATACACGGATGCAACTGAGAGAAGCAGAACTTGGGAAAGTCCTCCCACAATATCCGAAGTCCACTTTGTGATCTTCGGACTCCAGCAAGGAGCAAGGTTTGCGATGCAGATTGAATACCACGTGACTCTACGTCTGGCTCAAGAGTAATTTTATTGTTATTGTTAGAAATGATGTCACCATTTGAAGTCGTTGTAGTAACTACATGTGATTTGTTAATTACCCAATAAATTATTACTGACTTTTATAACACATGAAAATATTATTTCCGTTGTCAGTTTATTATTTTATCCAACACTTACTTGTAAAGTTGTACTTTAATAGCTGAAATCAACTTACTAAAGTAACACTTCAACATTAAGGATCGATAAAGTATCACTTTAACCACTGTATGAATGAAGTAAAAACGCTACATGTTAGTTATAGTATTTATTATAGTTATGAAATTTAGTTGAATTTAAAAACAGTGAAATGTAAATCTACATCATTTTTCTCCATTATTATAAAACATTATATTAATACTGCAATTTGTATTACTTGCTTGAAACGTTTATCTTCTGAGATTTTTCAGAAAAAATGTCATTTTTCTCCATATCTACATTTCAAATTCTTCCAGTCGTTTCTCTCCACATCGTAATGTCCACGTTTCTATCTCATACCCTCAATGCCTCACTCCACACACAAAGCACTTCACTAGACTCTTCCTTAGCTCTTTTTTAAGAGGTTCGCAGACTCTGGAAAAAACTAAGGAAGAGACTAGTGAAGTGTTTTGTATGGAGTGTGGCATTGTGTGGGGAAGAAACATGGACATTACGACGAAGTGAAGATAAGTTAATAGAAGCATTTGAAATGTGGATATGGAGAGGAATGGAGCGTGTGAAATGAACAGACAGAATAAGAAATGAAGCTGTGTTGGAGGGAGTGGATAAAGAAAGAATGATACTGAAACTGATTAGGAAGAGAAAAAAAAATTGGTATGGTCACTGGCCGAGGAGAAACTGCCTACTGAAGGATGCACTGGAAGGAATGATGAACGGGAGAAGAGTTCGGGGCAGAAGAAGATGATAGACGACATTAAGATATATGGCTCATATGAAGAGATTAAGAGGAAGGCAGAAAATAGGAAAGATTGGAGAGAGCTAGGTTTGCAGTGAAAGACCTGTTCTTGAGAGAACACTATTTATGTATGTATTTTTTATTTTATTGGGTTATTTTACGACGCTGTATCAACATCTAGGTTATTTAGCGTCTGAATGAAATTCAGGTGATAATGCCGGTGAAATGAGTCCGGGGTCCAGCACCGAAAGTTACTCAACATTTGCTCATATTGGGTTGAGGGAAAACCCCGGAAAAAACCTCAACCAGATAACTTGCCCCGACCAGGATTCGAATCCGGGCCACCTGGTTTCGCGGCCAGACGCGCTGACCGTTACTCCACAGGCGTGGACTTTATGTTTGTATGTATGTATGTATGTATGTATGTATGTATAATAAATCATATTATAAAATGTTCTACCAAATTTGTTTCGTATCTGTTTACATTATAATAGGCCTATGGTTTTACTTCTCGTACGAGATTTGTTTTTCCATTTTCAGTATTATCAAATCATTACATATTTAATATTTCTGACGTGATCAACGTCTCAACTCTAATTATAAAGGGAGTCTAAAATCTAATGAGTGATTTATTATTTCATCGAATCAATTCATTTTTGAGTACATAATATATGTATCCACATATAATAATTGTATGTTATTGGAAGTCATGGTTGGTTTCAACCAATCAGAAGGAGTCTGTCATTGTCTCAATTCTTATATTCAGTTATTAACAAGGGACTCTAGGTCTGGTAAGCCCTTCACATTATTATTTCTCCACTCTTGGCAGCCTTTGTAGATTGAGAGTCATTGCATAACTACCTCCTAAGATATTCTGTTTGCGGAAAATCCGATATATCCACAGCAAGGTTCAGGGAGTGAATTCTTCGTATTCAAGTATTGGGAACCCTCATCACGCACTTACAGTGACGTCATGGAACTATTGAGCAATCATAATCTGCATCATCCGGCTTCTTGTACTTTGCGCACAACAGCTCAAGTGTGTAAAGATTGACCGTCTCCAAGTCATAAATTGAAATATTTACCTTCGTTAAAAAAACATCTTCCTCGTGTTTACTAATTACAGTTGCATCCGTCTTGCATTTGAAGTCTTTGACCTCCCTGAAAAAACTGAGATGCAATAAAGCATCTATGTGGTTGTCCGTTTTCGTTAATTGCTGGGAGTCACTAATACCACAGTCTACTATATACAGTCGCGAAGCTTGAGGTGTTTTTTTTGCAAATCTCGTGATAAAGCGCTCCAAGCGGTTAGCAACTAGAAACAATAGACTGTCCATGGTCGATTTTGGACTGTGTCGTATTTCTATCGAGTGCTAGCTCGTTGCGTATTTCTCATTGATGCTTGTGAAATGTTCGTTATTGGTTATAATGAAAATGTTAATGGCTAAAATATAATAATTGGAATAATAATATGGGACAAGGAGGAGACGTTTGTAGTGCTATAAATTGTAGCAACATTAAGAGAAAGAGGCCAGAGTTATCCTTTTTTCCGATTTCCGAAAGATTCAGAAAGGTTCCTGGGTTTCCACAAGAATGCTGTGCAGAAACAAAACTCTTAATTTTGAAGTTCTTTGTGACTGTTAGAATACATTATATCCTTAAATTCCACAATGAAATGTTTCAGTCTAACCGAAAGGACATTAGATACCGGTTAAAGTTCTGTCACTTAGGCTGCTAAATTTCCAGAGAAATAAAGGTTAGGTCTACTTTTTTTTTTCAGAGGATATATTTTTAATTGTAGCTATTAATTTTGTTATTATTAATGTGTTATTTTACTAAAGACGTAGAAAAATTAAGTTTGCCTTAATGAAATTTATTGATCACATTTTATTTTCAATTCTGGTCCGATTATTATTGCTTAGGCCTACTTTTTTCTTCAAAGGATATGTTTTTAATTATAGCTGTTAATTTTGTTGTTATTTTTATTTGTTGCTTTACTAGAGACATAGAAAAAGTATGTTACAATAAAATTCATTGATCACGTTTTATTTCCAATTCTGGTGTGATTATTATTGCTTAACCTCATCCCACTTTGTTAACTACGTAAGCCTACACTACAAGTACCGGTACACGTAAGTTACTCCATTAATTCATATTTCCATTATTATTGTTGTAAAGGGAAATGCAAAGTAATATTTATTGGTTTCATAGTTAATTATCGCTATAATCTTGAATGAGTGAAGCTATTATAGTAAATTTCAGTTCGTTTTGGACAAACAAAAATAATATTAACCTATTTCTTGCAGGTATCTTCGAGTTTATGGTGGAATTTAATATACTTCATTAGCATAATAAATTAACTTTATGCATTTAATATTTCAATAATGGAAGGAAGGTGTTAATTTTTCCAAAAGAACACTACAACGAAAGTGTAACATATTTTGTCGGCTGCAAGGAGAGAGATCTGCGATGATGAGGCGATAGTAGCGATCCTAGTGGTGGGCAACTACCCATGTTTGCATTTTTACTACATATTGAGCGTCGCGACTGTATATAGTAGACTGTGCTAATACTACAAGGAAATCCTGGAAAGCACTAGATTTCTCTATGCGTATTCTTAAGAAAGCTAACCGAAAGCTAAGAATTAGCGTACATAACCCTTGTTCACTCAATATTGGAATATGGAGCGGTAGGTTGGTATCCTTACAGACAAACCCAAATTGATTCAATAGAAAAGTCTAACACAGTACAGCAAAGTATGTCGAAAAGGAGAAGGAACATGGCGAAGAGATAAAGAAAGACTTTGGGTGAGAATTGCTCCAATCGAAAAGACGAAAAGCCAGACTGAGCTCATAGTTTAAGGCATAAATAGGACACAAAGCATGGATCGACATCAATGCTAGATTAGTGACACCATTACACTTAGGCAGAGCTGATCATATTATGAAGTTTAAATGCAGAAAACAAAGAAAGTACGTGGCAAAATTTTCCTTTTAAACAGCACAATAGTAAATTGGAACAGCTTACCCGCGACAATCTTTCAGGGTAGTCGTCTCAAAATCAATATATTTAAGGAAACGTTAACAAGATTAACCTGAGATTTAATAGTAATGTAGGTGCAATGTAATTATTTAAGTTGTGTCATACAATTAAGTTGACATGTAATTAATTAAGGTTACTTGTAATTACTTAAGTTCCACCTCTTGGGTTCCCTCTAGTGGCCTACCCTCATGCACTGCGTCATAGATGTACGACAGTGGCACAATGTGCAGAGGTGCACTCGATATGAGTGACTAAGTGGCCGGGATCCGACGGAATGAGCGCCGTCTTAAATCACAAAGTGATTATTTTGGAACTTAAACTGAGAGGATTCGATCCGACATCGGGATGGGAATCCGGTGTGGCTTAGTGGATAGAGCGTCAGCACGTAGAACTGAAAACCCGGGTTCAAGTCCCGGTGCTGGAGATAATTTTTCTCCGTTCCACTCATCTTTCATCATATGATGAAGCAGAATATCTGCACGGAAATATCATATGTACTTCGGTACATCATAATAATATACTAAAAAAGGGCTTACTCAAACTCTTACTGATTTCGTAGTGACAAAATTACAAATACAGCAATGTTCTAAGGATATTATGCAGTGTTGAAAAAGTTGTACGCACATTTAGAAGTAATTTAGAAAAACGCTTGAATTAGTGCTCAAGGAAAAAGGACAGGTTTTTGCGTAAATATTCAGAGTGGTTAGGGAGTCAAATCAAATTTGCCGAAAGAGTTCTACAATAAATAAAAACTCGCCAAACGCCTAAGGATTTAAATCAATCTGTTTCAGGAGTGGGTAAACCTCGGAAATTATTTGAAGAAAGTGGCATGAAAACAAAAATTAAACATGTGTGGTCTTTGAAAGATCAGAATTCTGAAAATGAAATAGTTCTAGCTACTCAGTTGTCTTTGCTGGATTCAGGGAAAAGGGATGTAACATACGTTCCACAACAAATCACACAAACGACCCAAAGTGAAAGAAGCCAATAGTAAATCTAGGTTCCCAAATTTATCACGAAGCTGGGTGGGCATCGATCCCAAACACTGACCAAAATTGAATGAAGAATACCCTTCTACCAAAAGGACTCGAACCAACGAGTCCAAGCATGACGCCGTAGAACAGGACATTACGGCGCGGGAACTACTTATTAGACCAGCGTTTCTCAAACTATGGTCCGCGGACCACCTGTGGTCCTCGAGGTCTGTCCTTGTGGTCCTTCAAAAAAGACAGAATAAAAAATAAAATTCAAACGAACTGCGTATCGCACTATAGCTTAAAATCTCAGAGTTTGGAAATGACATATAGCAATCGAATTTCACTTTTTCTCCCAGTACTGCATTTTATGAAATTTATTACCTTATCCGTCTTTAGATTTCCCATTCTACTCTCAACAGCAAAAGAGGGATTTAAAGCACTATGAACGTGGTGTTTCTCGTCATCTTTTCCCTGCACATCTGGCGTCGCGCCTGTAACCCAGCCAGGGACCACCCTAATTCATAACAGAGGACCAAAGTACCGAATCTTAATTCTGTTTTAAAATATAAGTATACTGGTATTAAAATATGCTACAAAAATTATAAATTTGCTTTCGAAGGGAACAAGAGTGAGGTAGTCCGCGGAAATGTTCTAACTTTGAAAAGTGGTCCCCACTTCAAAAAGGTTTGAGAAACGCTGTATTAGACTATTGAATTTCATAATTTGCTTTCAAAACTTTACAGTCAGTAATTTTAAACTTAATAGTTTTACACACAAAAAACACTTAACTGCATCGTCATGTAATCTCAGGACTTATAATTCGCCCTTCTGATTAGTTTCGAGTAGCGTAATTATACACCAACAGCAGACACTCGGAAATCCCGGCCTTGTGACCGGAATGATGGAAAGCCGCTGCTTAAACACATTACAATTACAAAATAGTAGATGTGCGCACATTTCAAGTGAGAGGAAAATAGTGTCACTACATGTACAGGGTTGTTTCCGATCTCTGGTAACAAATTTGAATGACATCATGTGCGTCAGGAGTCACACGACAGCTGAACTGTGGCGCGAGATGACAGACCAGTAGTGAGTGATCTCATAGTCAGAGTGCACGGCGACTCACAGCAGAAATTCCCAAGAAAATCGAGCCTTTTTGGGAGGGGTAGGCTACATAACAACCCTTTCCGATGCCAAGTAAGTTAAGTAAAAATAAAAGAAGCCTGCAATGAACGAGGTTTCGTTATTTCCAGCAAGAAATTTTTCTTGCTACCATAATAGCTTTATAAAAATAAATTAATATTATCCGTACCCAAACGGATCAGACTGTATTTTGAATTCTGCGCATTTATTATAATTGGAAATTTATCTTTTGAAGAGGTGGAGAAGTTCAAATATCTTGGAGCAACAGTAACAAATATAAATGATACTCGGGAAGAAATTAAACACAGAATAAATATGGGAAATGCATGTTGTTATTCGGTTGAGAAGCTTTTATCATCCAGTCTGTTGTCAAAAAATCTGAAAGTTAGAATTTATAAAACAGTTACATTACCGTTTGTTCTTTATGGTTGTGAAACATGGACTCTCACTTTGAGAGAGGAACATAGGTTGAGGGTGTTTGAGAATAAGGTGCTTAGGAAAATATTTGGGGCTAAGAGGGATGAAGTTACAGGAGAATGGAGAAAGTTACACAACACAGAACTGCACGCATTGTATTCTTCACCTGACAAAATTACGAACATTAAATCCAGACGTTTGAGCTGGACAAGGCATGTAGCACGTATGGGCGAATCCAGAAATGCATATAGAGTGTTATTTGGGAGGCCGGAGGGAAAAAGACCTTTAGGGAGGCCGAGACGTAGATGGGAAGATAATATTAAAATGGATTTGAGGGAGGTAGGATATGATGATAGAGAATGGATTAATCTTCCTCAGGATAGGGACCAATGGCGGGCTTATGTGAGAGCGGCAATGAATCTCCGGGCTCCTTAAAAACCAGTAAGTAAGTAAGCATTATCATAAATATACACTAAGATAATATACGCAGAACTTATTTCATGATAATCGGTAAATTCATAGCGGAGTTATGTCATATTATTCTTGCCTCTCCACATAAAATTTGCAATTCAGTTAAATATTCCGGCATATTTGAGTTAATAACAATTCAGGTTTCGCAAACAGTGAAGACAAATATAAACATGATCGCGAATTATTACTATTGTGTCGTTTATTTTACCTGGGCCCTCCCCGTCCATACCCAGAGGCAGGAGAGCACCGCAGCGGGTCTCACTAGCCTCTACGAAAAACGAGTCCCTGCCGTGGGACAATATGTAACCCTGGTGTAAAGACTCTCGACCGTCATTTGTTTCGATTGTTTGCGAAATCAGTATTATCAATAATATAATACTCAATCGGCCTGCTTTAGTAATCAATGGGCCTCCTTTCAGCGCTTCCGCCACCTCCATGTTCCCTCGGCACTTCTGAGTCTCCCCTCATTTTGTTCGGCGTTTTAATTTTTTCCTTTCCGCACCCGAATCTTACAGAAATTTTATTATTCTCTTTGTAAATTTTTTCATATTTTGAAATGATTAAAATAAAAAGTAACTAGTGGCTTGTGGAGCAAATGCTGCAAACTAAGTTCATTAGACGTTCAAATAAACATTTTTCAGATTTATTTTCAATTAAGAATACCAGACATTCTGAAAGTTATTTGCTTCCATAATAATGAAAGATACCCTCTCTCGAGCCAATACTGAAGAGAGCCACTCATATAAATATCTACCTCCATGAAATATATGAAAAAGATACAACCCCACTTGATTAATAACTATAAAAATATTTGATTTTTAATAATATTATTATCTTACGTAAGTTTTATAGCTTTCAGTAACATAACTATATAGCCGCCACTCAGTAAAATATAGAAATCAAAATCTAATTTAAGTTATTCTCTACATATACTTATATAACCCCAAAACGTTTCACTTTCATATCATCAATATAACATTAATATGTATAATTAATGAAAAATAGTCACATTATGGCATTAACTACAATGATATTTAATTTCTAATGGTAATAATGTCATCAAACCACCTCAAGTTTTGTAGTTTTTAATATCCAATACACAGCTGTACCCAGAAAATTATACACCACAGAATCGAACCTATATATTATTTTTAGTAAAGTAAGTTTTTAATAACCAATTTAATTTGAGCTCTAAATAATTTCAGCATTCTTGCAGATCATGGCCTTCGTGTAATATTGTTTACTGTAGTGTTTGTTTTGCTTTATTCTGAAATGCAATTAGCTAGTTCTCAAAACTGACGATAGATGGATTTTGGAAAATAGAAAAATTATATTGAAAAATTGACATTTCAATGAAAACTACTATTTTTCTGAAAAACTTTGAATTCCAAGCTTCAAAATGAGGGGTCATTTATTAAAATCCGTTCAGCCTTTTTCCCATAATTTCCATTACCAGTTCAAATTATATATAGATGTTTAAATGTCTGTATTAAAGCGAATCAAGGTAATGATTATGTGCAATGAACAGCTGACAACATACTCATACCTCTATTTAACATTAAGGGGAAGAACCTACAGGAAATCTTTCTCACTTATTTTAAGTAGAGTCTTTATTTCCCTAACATAGTCTCATCTTCATGTATGAAGCCTTTTAAATACAAAATTTTCACTTTTGACTTTTTATGGTACAGTCACAGACGTAACATATGCAAAAAATGGAGTGTTATAAAGAAAATGATGTATCTGCTCTCAATAGTATCATGTGGGCCATTCACGTTTGTTAAGCACTATTACCATACCAAATTTGTCCCCGATTAAAATATACGGCACCGAAATTCCGTTCAGTGAATCAGTAAAGAATCTGGGTATTTACATAGATAAAAGTTTAAATTGGAACATTCAAGTTGCAGAAACCTGCAAAAAAGTATTCTCATTAATCCACTCGTTTAGGCGATTGAAGAATTTTCTTCCCTTTTCCATGAAAAAAAAAGTTAGTGCAAACACTCGTGATGCTCCACTTCGATTACTGTGATATTCTGTTTACTGATCTAAGCGTTACTTCGGCGCAGAGACTACAACGTGTCCATAATATGTGCTTCCGTTTCGTCTGCAATATTCGCCGGTCTGATCACGTAACACCATCCCTCCAAATGTTGTCCTGGCTCCGTCTAGAAGATCGTAGGAAAATCCACTGTCTTTCCCTTCTCTTTCACAAATTGCATTTCTCCACTCCTGTCTATCTTGCGTCTCGTTTTCAACATTTATCCACCCATCATAACCTAGACACACGATCACAACACTCCTCAATATTATCCATTTCCTCCCACCGAACATCCTCATATATTCATCTTCTTTCACTGTGGCTGTTCCTCGGCTTTGGAATTCCCTACCGAGTAATGTCAGGGACTGTCAGACGTCAAACCAATTTAAGAATAGGCTAACGAAATATTTTTCTAACAATTCTTGTTAACAATAATAGCTGTTTCAGGTTTCTCAATGTTTAATGGTTTTGTATATATATATATCACAGATAAATATCTCAATTATCTCATTATTATTATTATTATTATTATTATTATTATTATTATTATTATCATTATTATTATTATTATTATTATTATAACTATTTCTTACCAATGTTTATTATTGTCACACTAACATTAGTTATCCAACTTTCATTATTTACTTTCATGTTGTTTTATGGTCTAGATATTAATGTAATAACTATGTAAGCAATTGTATTCAATTAGAATTAGAGTCTGGCTGGGCGGAAGAGAAGGCCTACTGGCCTTAGCTCTGCCAGATTAAATAAATAAATTATTATTATTAGAATCACAAATATTGTCTTAAATGGAAGCTAAACGACTGCTAATCAATTTTGTTTGATGCTTTTTTGAAATTTTAATTTTTATATTTTTATTTTGATTTTTTATGAACAGAAAGAAAAATTGCACATTATTTTTAACTTATTCTTTAATTTGCAATTTAACAATTTCCTCTTACAAAATTATTGAAGTATAATGTGAGAATATGCCCTGAAAATTTTATTAAATTATCTCTATTATTGTCTGAGATATTACATATTAAATGTTGAAAAATGTAAAATAAACAAACTTCGGATATTCAAGGAGACTGTAGCGCAGCGGATATTTAAAAATTGCGCAAAACAATTATTTTCTTCGTAACGACCTTAAAATTTTGTTCAAATAAAGTCAATATTATGAAGTATTTTTATGCTAAAAATTATAAAATTATGTTAATTTTGACACATATTTGGTCATTCCTGTAGGTCCTTACCCATAAAATAATGTAAAACACAATTAAGTAATTTTATTCATACAATAATAATAGTACATTATGCAACGAACCTATAATGGTAGTAATTAAGACGCGAGTATGTTTATGAAACGAGGGCAAGCGAAAGAGCGGAACTGACCTAGTGCAATACCTCGTAAATTGTGAGATGTGCGCAGTCGCGAAAGTATTGATTTTTTCCGAGGAACAAATGTCATTGACCTTGATATAAGCTAGAGAGTAAAATGAACATTAATCTTGATATAACCTGGAATTTGATTTAGACATTGAAAAACGAGATGACAGATTGAATTTATTTGAATACTATTTACAGTTAACGCTAATTATTATAGTAACAGAATATAACCTTCTGCGACAGTATTGGATTTCCAGCCTCCGTGATGTTTCGCTAGTTGTCTTTCGATTGCATACCCGAGAATAATCGATACTTGTGCTTTCATATTGCTACAATGGTGTTTTCTGACTGGTGGAACACCTGAACTTTAATGAATAAGTGTACTTTAATGAGGTCCATTAAAGGGCTGCTACCAGGTGTATAATTACTACATTTCGGCATGGTCGAACATAAAATATTTTATTGTAATAATTTCATCATGTCTGTATAAAGTTAATTCAAAAAGTAATTGCAACATTTACAAAGATTACTTCTTCCACGTGCCATCAACTTTATGGCATAGCTCCCAGAAGGTGACAGGAGGGAAGAGACCATAAAATACTTGTAAAATTGCAATTGAATTACTGGTATTGTTCCCTTTCTCAGAATTTTCTTAATTTTAACATTAAAATTTCATTGCTAGAAGATAATCTGTAGTGCAGAAACATTCTGTGGTTATTCAGTTATTCCCTTATCAGTAGTCGCGTACAGGTGTTAATACCGCGAATTACGATACAAATAGAACAATATTTTGTGCATTTTATATCTTTAGGCTAGCCTTTCCGACGTTTTTTCAACGTCGTAACACTTCGTCTAGTGATGACACCTGTTGTTTCTCTCGTCCTTGATGAGCCATTAAAATCGTGGTTAGAATTAAGTACCATCCGAACTGTTCAAATATTGACACGGTATTTGCATGAAGGCGTGACAGCGATGACGTGACTGCAGGTATAAATGTTGGAAATGCTATTGCACATGGCACATCAATCGAGATGGACAAGACAGTGATTGTAGGTCTTCTTTGTCTGCTCGCTGTGGCGCTTGTCAGCTCCGACAAGTACACCAACCGCTACGACCACATCGACGTGGACTCCATCCTCAGGAACGAGAGGGCGCTTGGTGCTATCGTGAAATGCATCTTGGAGAAAGGACCTTGTTCACCTGAAGGACGGGAACTGAAAGGTTAGTTAAACATAGCTTTACGCACTTGAGCTATATCTGTCTGGCTCTCTTATGTCTGCCTATTTACCTCATGTAATCTATCTAGTGTAATCTACCTTAACTTATCTATCTAGCCTAATCTACAGTATCTTAATCTATCTTGTCTATCTAATCTAATCTATCTTGTCCATCTCATGTAATCTATCTTGTCTGTCTATTATAATCCATTTTGTCTATCTAGTCTAATTTGTCTTGTCTATAGACTCTAATCTAGCTTGTCTGTCCATTCTAATCTATTTTGTCTATCTAATCTAATTTTTGTCCATCTCATCTAATCTATCTTGTCTATTCTAATCTATTTTGTCTATCTAGTCTAATTTATCTTGTCCATCTCATGTAATCTATCTTGTCTGTCTATTGTAATCTATTTTGTCTATCTAGTCTAATTTATCTTGTCTATCTACTCTAATATAGCTTGTCTACCTATTTACTCGTAGTATAATCTATCTGGTCTACCTATCTTGGGTAATCCATCTAGTCTACCTATCTCGTCTAACCTAGCTTATATATTTCGTTCTACTCTCTCATCTGCCTTGTCTACCTATCTACCTACTATTTCATCTTTCTTTTCTACCTATCAACTCTTTTATCTATCTTGTCTATCTGTCTGTATGTATGTATGTATGTATTATGTATGCTTGCCTGTCTGCATATCTATCTGTCTGTCTGTCTTATCTACCTACCTACCTATCTTATCTATCTTGTCTACCTATCTTATCTATCTTGCCTACTTACTTTATCTGTCTTGCCTACCTACCTTATCTATCTTGTCCACCTATATTATGTATTATGTTCTACCTACTTATCTTATCTTGTCTACATATCTATCTAACTTATTTATCATGTCTGCTTATTTTATCTATCTTATATATCTTGTTCACCTACCTACCTATCTTATCTATCTTGTCTACTTATCTACCTATCTTATTTATAATGTCTACTTACCTTATCTATATTATATATCTATCTTGCATATATTGTTTACTTATCTACCTGTCTTATTTATCATGTTTATTTATCTTATCTATCTTGTTCACCTACCTACCTATCTTATCTATCTTGTCTACCTATCTACCTATTTTATCTGTCTACTTAATCTAAGCTATTGTTAATCTTCAGGTTCTGAAATAATCTTGGCTGGTACGTTAGCTATGCCTGTGTGAACCAGTTAATTTATAATAACTGTGACAGATAAATTATGTAACTTTATAGTTTCGCAGTAGACTATGTAATAAAGCATGAAGTAGCTGCAATATATGTACGTGATAATTAATTTTAAAAATCTACTCGTTTAATACTCCGTAATAAAAATATATCACTTAATAACAGAAAATTATATTATCTTCAATTTAGCTATACTTAATTTAAGATAAAATAAAATGGTATGTTATAGATTGACAAAAATGCTAGATTAAGTGACAATAAGTGAACTTCAACTGTGTTTTGATTATATTTGAACATATAGTAGCCTATATAATAATAACTTTGGCCGAAACATTCATTCAAACATAACCTTGACATTTACAAGTTTCTACATTTATTTAGAAAATCAGTAAATTAGGAAATTCTTAATTTTCGTATTCATATTATTCACTCATACTCCCTTTTTATATGAAAGTAAATTTTTCTGAAATGTGATAACACATTTTAACATTTATTTTAATACATAATTTGCATATAACATTACATTCTTTAATATTATAGGCCTACACACTGTAAAGTCATTAGAGTAAATGTGAAATACAGATTTTCCTTTGTAACAGGCGAATTACCTCTGGCCAATGTTGACAATTTAGCGGTTTTCTCGCTAAATCTGGCGATTTTAAACTGTTTTATGTGATTTTCTTTTTTATATCTTTTCTATTGCTTACACGGACTTAGCGAGTTTCTCAACACCCTTTAGTGACAAAAAATAATACTTTCTATTGGTAATAAGGAATCTAGCGACTTTTTAAATACGTTTGAAGATTTTAAGGACACTTCAGTTGGCAACTCTGCTAGTGGCTATTCAGTCGAGAGTGTTTTCTTGTGGTAAAGGCATGTTTCTGGCGTTGCTTTGTATTTGAGTCAATTTTAAACAAAGCGAAATGACACATTTTAATTATTCATTCCCACAAAGATTTTTCCATGAAAAATAGAATAAAATTTCACCAAACAATAAAATAACATCAAAACAATAATTTTTAACTAATTTAACAAAAATTATTCACTCATCATATGAGTTAACTCAGTCGACACTTGAAGTCAAGAGGCGGTTCAGTTCCCTAGCGTTAATGTTTCACAACGTCCCACGGTATAAAACTTAGTGAATAAATTTCATAAGGCGGGAAACGTTAAACATGAAAGAAATCTAAAGAAGAGCGAAAAAACTAACCGAGGAGACTTGGAATGACATAGCTTTCGACCGAAAATTTCCCTTACCAAATCGTTCTTGCGCAACTCGCAACAAAATGATGTAGGTTCCATGCAAATGGCGATTAAGTCGTTCAAAATGTCTGAAGTAAAAGGACTGACTCTTTCAGTAGCTACTTGTTTACTTGTGCTAAGTACATGCATCTTAAAAGTCTGTATTTGATAACTTGTTGCGGAATCGGTTGTTGTTGCTTTGCGTTATGTAACGAGAATAAGACTGCGCTGTCAGTAAGTGCTGGCTTGTTCGCCGATAACACGAATGTTGCATGGCGGTTCACCGCCGACTGGATCACAGTTACTTTGTCTTTAATCACAATCATATAATTTTATAATTATTGTACTTCTTTTATTTTATTCAATGTATAAAGTATCACTTTTGACACTATCTTCATTGATGTAAAGTTAATGGTGTATTAATAAAATGGACATTTTTCTACATCTATTACTTACTACAAAGTAGGAAATGAGTTAATTTTTAATTCATTATCATGAATGTAAAGTGTGAAGTAAAGTTACATAACTTATTCTGCACATTTACTAAGCCAATTCCAACCACATATTTCTCATAGCATACCAACCAAGAATACTTGCACAATCAGCCACACTTTTCAGAAACAAAAGCGAGCTTCGTTTATATTTGCAGCTGAATTGCGTTAACAATAGAAAGCCATTATATGAAAAAATAGTTATTTGAAAGAAAGTCACATCAAACAATAGGGTTAGAGGAGTTATATTCCAACACCCACGTTGTACAGTAGTAGCAAAAAAAAAAACGGACCGACCCTTGTAGTTGATTTCAGAGCCTTGTTCACTCCAGAGCACGATAGACTGATAACTAAGACTTTCGTGGTTCGAATCCTGCCTGGAAAGGATATTTTTTTGTTCCTTATTCAAATTTATTCCCAATACTTTTCGATTGCAGCGATATTTTACTACTTAATTAAATTATTATTCTCAGAATATGAATTTTACCAGCAATCGAAAAGTATTGGGAATAAATTTGAATAAGGAACAAAAAAAGTTTCCTTCCCAGGCAGGATTCGAACCACGAAAGTCTTAGTTACCAGTCTCGCGTGCTCTGGAGTGAACAAGGCTCTGAAATTAGCTACAAGGGTCGGTCCGGTTTTTTTTTTCCACTACTGTACAGCTGTCAAAAAAAAAAAAGTGGCCGCACTCGTGAACAGCGAATATTTTCAAAGTCCACTTCGGGTCGCGGCGATGTTACACGATGCATGTGCTTGTACAAGCAGTTCCGGAACTATGAAAGTGTTCCATATCTGCTCCTCGCAGACCAGCGGTAGAGTGCTTGTTTAATGATTCAAAGGTTCTGGGTTCGCGCCTTCTTCAAGTTTTCATTTTATTTTTTAATCGTTCTTTAGCGATGTAAATGATACTCAAATTATCATTTATATCGAGTTATCGTTCTTGATGGATATCATGTTATTTATATTTTGTTATCGTTCTTTAGAGATATGAATAAAATTCAAGTCATCATTTGTATTCTGTTATCGTTTTATAACGATATGAATAATAATTATTATTATTGTATCTCCAACGGGGGTTAGCCCTATTTTACATATGTATGTTAGGGCTATAGTTTTATACACAAAAAAGATAAGCATAAAGAGAAATGGAAAAGAAAATTAAATTAGCTTACGCGATGTAAACAAAACATAAACAATCCGTAAATTAGGCATTGCGATTGCAAAACAAATATCAGTTATCAATTTGAAACATACAAAAACATTAACAACACATATACGTAACACTTCTATAACACAAATATGCAGCTTTCCGTACCATACATCATAAATGAATACACAATAGTCACATAAACACAATCAAACTATAATTACGACATTGCGACGACATCAAGCATCCCATAACTGACTCACATACATAACAAATCAAGCATCCGTTGCAACACATACACTTCAACATAGTAACCACACTTTTAAAAGTTACAAATTTGGCTCCAAGAAGAATAAATAGGACACTGTTACTAATTACTATTCTTCTACAATTTCTTAAATACATCTGTAATAAATCTGTGAAATTCCGATATGAATAATATTCACGTTTTTTATATTGTTATCGTTCATTAGCGATATAAATAATATTCAAGTTATCATTTATATTGTTTTCCTTCATTAGCATTATAAAATAATATTCAAGTTATTTATATTGTTATTGTTCTTTCGCAATATAAATAATCTGTATTTTATGTAGGTAATTATTATAACACAAATAAACATCTTTCTTTGTAAAATAGGTTATTTTATTTAGATAATTAAATACGTATTATATAATATCTTATATTAATTAAACAAACCGATATTTATCATTTATATTGTGTTATCGTTCTTTAGTGATACTGTATAAATAATATTCAAGTTATTTATATTGTAATCGTTCTTTAGCGATATAAATAACATAAATTTAATATTAGGTTTGGAAAAATCCAGTTGCATAATACTGCTATTAGTTTTTCTTTTTGTATTATTACATTATACTATCTTGGACTACAATAAAATGAAAAGGAGTAACGAGGAATTGAACCTGAGACGCTGACATCTAAATTCCGACGTTCGTCCGCTGAGCTACGAGGGCAAAAGTGTGGAAACATTTTCGGAAAAATTGGCCCAATCACACTCTAAGATTTTCTGATGATTCGTAGAAGCTAGTCCAGGATGCCGGGGGCAAAGGCTAATTGAGATTTCCCGATCTCTGATAGGGTCAAACATCCTGATAGAATTAATGTTTAACTCTTGCCGTGACTTTCGGTGAAGTCTGGAGGGCCCAATTAGTCAAATCCACTCTCCTCATCTCCACGCTTGGGCCCCCTGAAATTTAATAAGATGCGAAAGAGATAGTGGTGTGCGGAAAGCAACGGGATGTTACCGCATTTAGGCCTATCCTTCCCAAGAAAAACTGCAAACATGAACAAAGGAAGCTTTTAATAGAAGAAGAAGGATCTTCTGCGGACCTCTGGAAAAAGAACTAAGGAAGAGACTAGTGAAGTGCTTTGTGTGGAGTGTGGCATTGTATGGGGAAGGAACATGGACATTACGACGAAATGAAGAGAAACGAATTGAAGCATTTGAAATGTGGATGTGGAGAAGAACGGTGCGTGTGAAGTGGACAGATAGAATAAGAAATAAAATTGTGTTTGAAAAAGTGAGTGAAGAAAGAATGATGCTGAAACTGATTAGAAAGATAAAAAGTAACTGGTTGGGTCTCTGGTTGAAAAGAATAATAGACGACATTAGGATATGTGGATCATATGCGGAGACTAAGAGGAAGGCAGAAAATAGGAAAGATGGGAGATTGCTGGGTTTGCAATGAAAGACCTGCCCATGGACAGAACACTTATGTATGTATGTTCAGAATGCCTGGAATATCGTGTCTAAAAACAGTTGCTATTTGCAAAGATTAGTCAATTCCATGCCCACTCGACTGCAAGATGATCGAGATAAGAGGAAGATAGACTAAATATTGAATTGTGGCTTTTTGTTTTGTTTTTTGAACGCTTAATTGTTTGAATGTTTTAAGGCCGACGCCAGTAAATTTGTTTTGTTTATGCCACGAAAGATATTTTTATTGAGAATAAAATCTTTTTTTTTTCCATTTGCAGCCACAATATCATAATGATAAAGTCATGGCATAATATATTAATGAACCTGATGTTAATTAGTAAAATAATCGTAAAAGAGAAAGGAGCCATTATGTATAGTTTGTCTCTCTCAAAAACAGAACAAAAAAGAACATAAAAAACACGTGGTTGTAGTCGAACGCAGGACCTCATGAATAAGAGGCCTGAACGCTACCATTATGCTATCGATAACACACAGAATACTTCAATTATAACTGTAGATATCAGGCAACGTGGTCCAACAACATGTAACATCGCCTGTCTCCGAATTGTAGCGAAGATACCCGAAGGGCACTTTGTTTCAGGAGAGCGGCCACTTTTTCTTTTGACAGCTGTACATGTAGGCTACACAGTCTGTCATTTAAAAGAAATGACTTCATAAAAATTGCCGATATTAGATTTTCTGACAAGACACGGGTTGCTGTATGCTCTCCATCTGAAGGCGAGAGGGGAGGCCAAACTCATAGACTATTATCCCTAATCACCAGGGCAAAGGATTTGAAGTACTATAAAGTAATGGTGAAATATTGTATATACAACCAAAGTTGTTGTGAACTTGAATCGAGCTACTGCACTGATCAAGCAGGAGTACAGTTCAGTCAATGAAAATTACACGCAACTTGTTGTGAAATTATTTCAGAACCTCAGTCAATCAATCAATCAATCAATCAATCAATTGACGTAAATTTTAGGAAACAACAAAAAAGCTACAGTATATTACGAAGTTTACAAACATTGTATTTTTTTTTCTTAATGATGTATGTGATATTTTGAGAAGAGTTTTAATATATTAATGATTTATTTTTTTTATGAATTTTCTTAATTTTCACAAGATGAAAATTAATAACATATCCTTTCAAAAAAAAAAAAACAAATGCATTCAATTATTTAGTTCGAAATGAAATGTATATACTATAATTATATAGGCCAATATTTTAAATTTATACTATGTAATATTCATTTGTTCTCAAATAATTTTGTAACAAATTGTGTATAATTTTCCATGACTGAACTATACTTCTGTTTCATTAATGCAGTAGCTCCGCTCCAGATCACTAAACCTTGGGCACTACGCTTCGCCATTACCTTATAGTGTTCCAAATCCCTTGCCCTGCTAATCACATATAACAGATTTATCAGCCTAATGCACTTTCAAGACAACTTTTATCACTTTCACTATGCTACCTTCTAGCGACTGCAAAAGAAGTCACGTTATAGCCCTGATTGAATTACATAGAGTAATAGCACAGTCTATTATATACAGTCACGAAGCTCAATACGTAGTAAATATGCATCCATAAATAGTTGCTGACACTAGGATCGCTACTATCACCTCATTACAGACAATGCGAAATAGTACTGACACAGGCTATTGTTTCTAGTACCCTCAAAACTCAAGCTTCGTGACTGTGTATACTAGACTGTGGTAATAACTTACAGCAGTTCTTCCATCTAGCGGCCGTTACCAAAAATCTCATTTTCGACAGTGGAGATTCTAGTAGTTGTTCTCTTTTATATGTTGCCATTTCATAATATGGCTATGATCAATCTTAGGCCTGTATATGGTGAACCTTAAGTAATGTCATTAATTTCAGGGATTGTTCGGATTAAATTTCTGCACATTGAAAGGGGAAAACTAAAATTATTTCAATCATTTATTATCATAATACACTGCTCTCTTAAATGTCCTAAGCATATTGGAAATGAAATCCATGGATTTCCCAAAACGCGCTATGAAATGTTTCATATAAAACTATTTTACCTCGAAAAGAAAGCAATAACGAGCAAAATATATTGTATTAAACTTTTTTTTCGAAATATCTCAAAGAATACCCCGTAAAATCAAACATTTTACGGTTCAACCTGTATAATGTGATCAGGGCTAGTAGGTATGTGTAAGGGATCCTAGATCTATCACCTACTTCATTTTTCTTTGATCTTTTAGTTTAACAACCATTATTTTAAATGTCATAATCTTTACATTTATTTAATATTACAAGAATGAAAAAGTGGAAGTAAGGGCGGATTTGAAAGCAGAACTTCATGTATACAAGTGTATGGTGTACGTTACTCTAGACCGCAGATGGAGTACAAGCTCCAAATGATGTCTACTTAATAAATCTAAAGTGGCATCTTTTGAAAACTATTTTTAAAATGATTGTCTCCGCTCACAATCCGCGTGTGTTGGAATATACCCTCCAAACCACAAGATTTTGTATAGGATTCATTAAAACATTGTTTACCCTCAGCTATCTCACCTTCAATTTTAACCCCTTCGGAAAAAAAGTACTCCCTCCGTTCCAAAATATGATATAATAACAAACAAAACAAGTTTCATTATTGCGCATGCGCGCACGAAATGTTTCGCGGTGTGGTACTTCGTTCAGTAGTGAAGGGACTATCAGACAGTGCAGTTGTAAATGATTCTAATCTTCTGTAGTGCATCAAACTATAATATTTAAATAGTTCATTATGAACAGAAATCAAATGGGCACCTGCTGTGGTGTTCCTGTTGCAGAAAACGTAACAACAACCCAGACAATTATTTTGAATAGAACATCTAAGGCACAACAGTCGTACAAAATGGGTTATAATTTTATTGTAGTTTTTATGTTAATTTGCCTCTCTCAAAATAATGTTTGTTTTTTTTTTATTTTATTAATTTGACATCACAGAGAATGAAATGTACCTAATTTTTATGTTTTTCTTATGTTAATTTATGGAACAAATAAGTATCTAGAAGATACACTGAGAACTTTAACAAATGTATAACATATTTTGGAACAGAATTAATTACATCTTTCTATACCATATTTTGGAATAGAGGAAGTAGGAAGTATCAATGTGTTTTATGGAATTATTGACCTCTCTCAAGTAGTTATGACTGTAAATTTTTAATATGTTTCTTTCTTATATACAGCTGACCTGCCGGAAGCGCTACAGACGGATTGTGCGAAGTGTACCGACAACCAGAAAACTTTGATCAGGAAGGCAGCCCGCTACCTAATTGACAACAAGCCGAGTTACTGGAATGAAATCAGCAACAAATACGATCCTGAGAAGCAGTACGTTGAAAGCTTCAACAAGTTCTTGCAAGAAGCATAATGTTGCTGTCCTGATTAGTGAAGTCCATATCTTCCCTCCACTGTGTATAAATCCATCAACTTAAAAGCACTATCAATTTCATCATATAAATTGCATTGTTATACTGTATAATGTACTACATGGCATTAAATTACTGTAATTTATGTACAAAATTTCCTAGCAATAAATGCACAAAAACAGCAGCCTGAAAATAAGTTGTAATTTTATTCTGTTTACCTATGAATTTGTCTTACTTTTCATCACCATCGTATAGCTTCAAATATTGGCTCTCTTCTTCTTCTTCTTCTTCTTCTTCTTATTTAAGGGTGTATATTTCAACTATAGCACTTAAAACATAAATAGTCCATTGTGCACTCCAATGATCTGGAAATGAACCCAGAAGACCGCAATGCGACACCAGCCTTGCGATACTACTGGGTTTACTTTCCTGAAATTCCTCCGGAGGCAATCCTATGTTTCCGAAATAACGATATCTGATTTGACTTAGACCTGGACAATCCAGCAAAATGTGAGGTGATGGCCATAGGTAGGAAGTTCGTACCAAAACAGTGGATTTCAGGTGAGTACAACAAGGAGTATAGATGTCATCCACGCCTCGCCCTACTCCCGCTTGCTACGACGATACTCAGTTCACATAAACAACGCATAGTATCATTCTGTGGAGCTGTGTACAATCGTGAATGGTTTGAAGAATATTGTTAATTTATATTAATATTTTAGGTTCTGAATAAAGTGAGTTATTCTGTTATTATTGCATTATTTACGTAATGTTAATATTATGCATGATTATTCTTTGTTAAATGTTGACGTCTCGTGCTGCTATGCATTCGGTTGCGTTACAGTCCAAGTTCAACATCGGAATTACGATACGAACTTCCTAGCTTCATTACAATAGAAATTAAAAATTTTCTTGCAAGCAATTATGGGTTTAATATTATGTGCTACATACGAGATACACTGTTAGATTGACAAAGTAGTTCTTCACCTGATGATAGTAATAAATACTGTATCATATTTCAGATTTGCTCCAGTAACGTCTTGTGACATATAACGAATGAAGTTTATACAAAAATTTAAAAAGTTGAAATTTAAAAAACTATCTCCAGGTACAACAGCTTCCCTTATACTTAAAATGAAAATAACTGAAGTATTTTATTTAGTAAGAATTTATTATTAGTAAGAAGTCAAAATGAAACTTTTTTAGGTTAACTTGATAACAAAATAGAGTAAACTAAGAATCAATAGAAATAAAATGAAGTACCGGTATTACAAATTAACAAGATGCATATTTAAAATTTACAGAGTGTTAAATATAGTAATATATTAATACTAATTTAAATTACATATTCTAAATATCTTCTATTTATAATTTGGATTTATACATTATAATTTTTAAATATAGATACCGGTACTTTAAAATCATGTCACTATACATTTTAGTCAATAATTAAGGCTGTGTTTTTTTCTCCAACAATTATAACGCATTTTGCCATTTTAAATAAAATTATTTATTTCTGCTGTAAGTTTTCTTGGAAGGAATTTAATATTGTACATTTAAAAATGGGTTCCAATTGAATTTCGTTCTCGACATCGCAATGACGTCACGTAGTCCCAATTGTCCTAGCTTCAGTGTTAGCACGTACGAAACCTTCAACCAGACCGGAGAAAGTAACAAGCTCTAACCTGTTCCCCCACTTCCATGCTACACTCCGCTATCAGTCAACCTGTATCTCCTCCATCGGGTCCTGAACTTCGAAATCTAATTATAACTATCAAGTCATTAACATTGAAATTCACAAAATTACAATAATTTTAATGTGTGTTCTGTGAAGATAAACCGAAAGAAAGGATTCGGAATTGCGTCCAATATTGTGAAACTAATCTAAAATTGAAATTGATTTTAGATGATAAACTGTTGGGTGCCGTATTACAAAAATATAAAAAAGAAATGGAAAAATAATGATATTAGTTTCAGGAATTTCCTATGGACCAGGGATTAAATAGGCAATTGTTGAAAGTATTTTCTACATCAAACTTTGTTCATAATACTTTATCCAACACTTCGGTAGTAGGCCTATGTAGAGAAAAATTTCTGGTGGTAAACAAGTCAAACTTACACAATTATAAAACTGAGATTAGCCTACTAAAGAAGGAGATGTCCCGATTATTTTTAGTGAGTATCCCCCACATAAATTCTTACACTAGTGACACCAAAGCGGAGCATCTTTAGGGCGACCCTAATTACTTTAAATGACGAGAAACGAAAACGCAGCCCAAGTAACGAAGACAATTATTGTATTATATCTCATGCTACTGACCGCTTTAACACATCAACCTAGTAGGATTGTCGCTATGCTGAAGATGAGTTTGTTACGGAATTTAAGAGGAAGGAAAGGGGAAAACAAATGATCTGAAGTGTAAAATAGGGAGACTACATAAAAAAATTGAACACTTCACCAAAAGCAAGCAGAAGATTCTGTAAGGGTGTACTATTTTAAAAATAACAAAGGTCATGGTGCAACTGAAAATCTGCTTTGATTGCAACACTGTAGTAACTCTGAATTTAAATTCTTTTACAACAATGTTTAAAATTTAATATACAAGTGCTAAAATGTAACTAGAACTCAAGAAAGGAGTGCTTTTGTGGGACTGTTGCTCTCTAAAGGGTCTCAATGTATAGTCCGGATCAGCTTACTTAATACCCTAAGGTTGAAACATAACTTTTTTTCCACTATTACTACATATGCTAGTGGATTATAGAGATTTTCTAGCTCTCAGGTTGAGTTTTCTTTTACCAGCTTCGTTTCGAATTTCGGGTACTGACAAATCCTACAACTGGCAGTTTTTTTCTAACTGTTATATTGGCAGCAATAATTTCGGTTAAAGTAAAGCAAACTGATGAAAATACAAGTAAGTAAATACATTTTTAGGTTAGGTCTCATGAATCGTAAACTCCTTAGTCAAAGCAATAAATTTCATGTTGCCTGACATACTAATTCTAATTGCCAACATAATATGCGAGAAGTCCAGGAGGAAAATATACTATTTCATAAATAAATTATTGAACAATTTAGGAAACACTTCGCAACATAAAGATGAGATGTGGTAAATAAGCAAGGCATTCTTATTGTTAACATTATATTATTATTATCATTATCATTATCATTATCATTATCATTATCATTATCATTATTATTATTATTATTATTATTATTATTATTATTATTATTATTTATTGTGATTTTACTCTCTTTGGTGATATCTGGTATTAGTTGGTAACACTGAAAAGACGGTAAAATTAGATCCACACTATACAACAGAAAAGGCTATATTATTTCTTCATCATCATCATCATCCTTCACGAATTAGGCCTCTGTAGACCTGTTTCGGCCCCATCTAGCAGTCTTCTTAAAGGTCTTCCTGGTCGACGATGTCCTCTAGGTTTATACTGCATCATAATTTTTGGGATTCTTGAATTTTCCATTCTTCTTACATGATCTAGCCAATTGAATTTGTATCTGCTGATTTTTTCTTCTACTGACTCTACTTCTAATTGTTCTAAAATTCTTGTTTGAGGCTTGAAAGTTATGTAATTTTCCCTAAGATAGGTTACTAGCCTTATCGTTAGGTAGTCCAGTAGTGGAGCTGCCACTTTTAGCCTCTGGACAGGTTTGTAATGCAGCATTTCCTCTGCATTTGATGAAACAGTTATACCGCTGTGACTCGGTCGCCATTTCCTCGTTGGTAGAAACAGGGTGGACCACGGGAAGGTGAGGATGGCATTTCGATAGGAGAGGCTGTATGTTTCGCGTCACTATCCCTTCTTCACCCCATATTATTTCTTAAAATCTCAAATAGGCCTACCAGAATATGTTCTCATTTAGTGGATGTCTGTCTGGAAACGTGGTTATGCAGCTTATAAAGTCTAGACTGAAGGGTGAAGCTGAAATTTTTAACAGTATTGAGTTGCTGTGCAGTCTGATTACAGACGAAATGTCAATTTAAGTAGTAATTCCAATAAATAAATTAGAGTAAAGGACATTTTTGAACAGCAAGATACAGTGAAACACATACATAGATTAAAAGAAAAATAAATATTTTGCTGTGTGAAATCCGAAGGCCTGTGTACTATTGTTGAGTACTGGTTCTATTGTTGTGAACTAGATGGCGTCTGTAGATGTACTACTGATTTGTTATGAATATGATTTTGGTGATGAATGAAGCCAATGTTATTCAGGAATATTGTGGCCCCAATTTCCTGGCATTTGCCTTACGGTTGAGGGAAAACCCTGAAAAACCTCAACCAGGAAATTCAACCCGACCGAGAATCGAATCCCGGCCATCTGCGTGAGAGACCAGCATGCTGACCCCTACACCACAGAGGTGGTCAAAAAATAATTAAATTTTAGCCAAAAAAATTATGAAATTAAAAAAAGGGAGGGCAAAGTCTAATTGAGATATCCCGGTCTCTGATCGTGTCAAAAACCCTGATAGAACTTATATTTAACCCTTGCGGTGAAGTCCAGAGGGCCTAATTATTCAAATCCACTCTCCTCGCCTTCACGCTGGAGCCCCCTGGGATCTTAAGATGTAACAGAGAGAGTGGTGTGCGGAAAACAAAGCTACCGCATTTATCTTTCCCAAGAAAACTCAAACATGACGTGATGATCTTTCCACGGTAAAAGATTCCGGATGTAAACTGAAGAATAAAAAAGTATATGTAGTATTAATTTGTGGATCTAGAAAAAGCTTCTGAACAGTCGATTGGAATAAACTGATGGGGACCCTAAAGAAAATAGGTTTTGATTGGAAAGAGAGGAGGCTACACAGTAATCTTGATATGAAGCAACGAGTGAGTCAGGATAGACGAAGAAATGTCAGAAGGAAGCGAAATTGGGAGAGGAGTAGCCTATGTCAAGAATACCTTTTATCACCTACAGTGTTCAATATCTACTTGGAGGATATAGTGAAGAACTGTTTTCAGAGCATTGGAGGAGTGATAGTAGGAGGAAGAAGAATAAAGTGCGTAAGATTTGCTGATGATATGGCGTTGTTAGCAGAAGAGGAGATGATAGAAAGGGATATGCTACTGGAGCTAAATGACAGCTGTGAGGAGTGTAGGATAAAGATAAATGCAAACAAGATGAAGACCATGGTTATGGGAAGAAAAATAAAGAAAGTAAACTTGAGAATACTAAATGAGGCGGTAGAGCAAATGGACAGCTTCAAATACTTGGGGTGTACTATAAGCAGTAGCATGAGCTGCTGCCAGGAAGTCAAAAGGAGGATAACAATGGCCAAGGAAGCTTTTAATAGAAAAAGGAGTATCTTCTGCGACCCTCTGGAAAAGGAACTAAGGAAGAGACTAGTGAAGTACTTTGTATGGAGTCTAGCATTGTATGAGAGCAGAAACCTGGACATTACGACGAAGTGAAGAGAAGAGAATAGATGCATTTGAAATGTGGATATGGAGATGAATGGAACGTGTAAAGTGGACAGATAGAATAATAAATGAAGCTGTGTTGGAAAGAGTGGGTGAAGAAAGAATGATGCTGAAACTGGACCACGAAGAGGTAAAGGAATTGGTTGGGTCACTGACTGAGAAGAAACTGTTTACTGAAGGATGCACTGGAAGTAATGGTGAGCAGGAGAAAAGTTCGGGGCAGAAGAAGGTTTCATATGATAGACGATATTAAGATATAAGGATCATATGAGAAGACAAAGAGGAAGGCAGAAAATAGGAAAGATTGGAGAAAGCTGAGTTTGCAGTGAAAGACCTGCCCTTGGGAAGAATACCATGAATGAATGGAAAAAAAATATCATCTCAATACATGTTAACATTTTTTCAATTTTTAGTAGCTATTATTATGTTTTTAGAAGGCTATTTTACGTCGCTTTATTAACATATTAGGTTATTTAGCGTCTGAATGAGATGAAGGTGAAAATGTCGGTGAAATGAGTCCGGGGTCCAGCACCGATAGTTATCCACCATTTGTTCATATTGGATTGAGGGAAACCCCCGGAAAAACCTCATTCAGGTAACTTGTCCCGATCAGGATTCGAACCCGGGCCACCTGGTTTCACGGCCAGACGCGCTAGCCGTTACTCCAAAGGTGTGGACACAGTAGGTATTATTAAAGATAAAAATTTTGGAAACATTTCTTGAAAATCTTGTTTAGATGTCTATAACAATTTTGAGTAACGTGCACCCAAACTTCAAAAAATTAACATTGTCGAGATAGGCAGTATCTTCTTATCCTAAACTAACAAATTAAACTATATTTTCATATCAGCGTTGTAAAATGTGTTATGAAACAAGTAAACGTTTAAATTCAGTCTAATTAAAATCTGCATGTAAGCTGAAAATAAAATATGAATACAGTAGTAGCAACGGAAAAAATGGTGCAATCATGAGAAGTAATTAGTTATTTATGCAACGATCATAATATGTTACCTATTGAGACGAGTGCCGGAGTCAGTTTCGTACGCGAGCGGAGAGAGTTTTAATAGCCATTGTATACAACTGTTTTTCTACGACCTGTAGTAAGGTTAGACAAAAATTCATTAAAAATTAAAATTAATGTTTAGATACATACTTCTTTATATTGACAATAAATTAGCTCATAAATTATTACTTTATCTTATAGGTTTATCACAATTTAAGGGGTTAGGTACAGGCTGTTTAAATATTTTTACGATTTAAAAATTATTTATATTTTTTTTTGTCCACACCTGTGGAGTAACGGTCAGCGCGTCTGGCTGCGAAACCAGGTGGCTCCGGTTCGAATTCCGGTCGGGGCAAGTTACCTTGTTGAGGTTTTTTTCCGGGGTTTTCCCTCAACCCCATACGAGCAAATGCTGGGTAACTTTCGGTGCTGGACCCCGGACTCATTTCACCGGCATTATCACCTTCATATCATTCAGTCGCTAAATAACCTAGATGTTGGTACAGCGTCGTAAAATAATCCAATAAAATAAAATAAATACTTTTTTTTTTCAAAATTTACTTCACTGTGCAATGGTGATGCGTTTCCCACATTACTAAAAAACTATCCAACATTCTGTGATGAAATTTGTTGTATGTATTTATGCATGTTATATCTACAATATGATGCAAGATCACTTCTATACCTGTGATAGATTGATAAAAAAAATAAATTCATTTTTTTAAAATGGTCAAATATCAGTATTTTCTATTACACAAAATAAAAAAAATATTATCTATTAAGGAATGTAGTTGAAAGAGCATGATATTGTAAATATGAGTTTCAGCAATAAAATAAAAGAGAGAGAACATGAAAAAGTTAACAAGTTTTTGAGTTGTGAGAGAAAACTTCATCACTGCACAGTAGACTGGTAACATTTTGAATTTTGAAAAAAATATATAAATATTTTTTTTTAATCTTAAAAGAATTTTTCTCATATAGCAGAAGGACAGTGTTTTATACATACCAATTTTCATTATTATACAAGATATAGTAATGGAGGAAAAAATGTTGAGTATTTCCAATAATTTTACTGCTGTAAGCTGTACCTAACCCCTTAAATAAACATGTAATAGTCGTTAAAACTTAACTGAAGAATATTGCAGAAGAATCTTTTAAGTGTATTGTAAATATTCATAATTTAAATATGTATGTAACTATTGTATTGATTAAGGCTGGTTGAGTGAAAGAGAAGGCCTTATGGCCTTAACTCTGACAGAGAGAATAAAACATTCTATTCTATTCTATATGGAAGTATGAATATGGTTTTAGATAGTCGGAGACAAAAGAGTGACGTGAAAAAAAAGAATGCAAGTGAATCTTATTTGCAGTTCCTACAGGTACGAAAATAAAATATAAAATCACAGTTCTTTCTTATAAGTTTAAACGTTAACTGAATTATAAAAATTATTGAATAATGTCTGATTTGATTCAAGTAAGTTTGATGAAATGGAAATGATGATGATGATGATGATTATTATTATTATTATTATTATTATTATTATTATTAAGTTGGCTACACTTTTGCATTGCACAATAATTTCATTTCTGTATGGTCCTAGAAAGTAGTATAGGCTATTACGATACAAGGTTGGGAAGTCCTTTTTACAAAATCGAGAAAAAGTTTGAAAAACGAGCAGAGCGAGTGTTTCATTTTCCGAGATTTTGTAATGAACTTCACAAACGTATATTGTAAACATTTTTTGCACGACCATATTTTTAAAATTGCAAATACAATATATTCTGCTTTGAAAATTTAGAGCAATATTATTCCAACGCCTTCGCAAAACTGCACTGTAATGGTAACTAAGTGAAAATAAGTGCAATGTAATGGATCTATTTCAGTATAGTTTTATGTTATGAAGAATGGTTTCCTTATCAACAAGTTTCTATGTGGGAATTCTAACTTTCAAGGCCTAATAACAAAAGCTGCAAATACAATAAAAAAAACACGATCGTGCAAAAAATAAATTACAGACCAGTTCTTTAAACAGATGAATCACGGCATCATTTGCTCTAGATTATATGACTCTTCCCAACCTCTAATTGAGTGTATAAGTTAGGATGCCTGTGTTATTTGTAGCTGTGCTGTCTTTTTTCATTTTACTATGCAAGGAAATAAAAAGAAAAGGGAATGACGTAAGCGAATAACAAAGAACGTAAAGAAATTTATATGAGAGGAGGAAGAGTAGTCATCACGTATGTAAGTAAAATAAACCTAACAAAAATCCCATCATTCCAGTAACCTTCAGACGTGTTCTTTGCTTTGTGTTTATTGTAGATTACATCAGCAAAATTCGCTTCCATGACTTTGATTGAAAACAAAATAATTATATAGCTTCTACTTTACTTTAGATTTCGTTTTGTATTTTTAGGTCTCGCAAGGACCTTCATTTTAGCCACACCTGTATTAGAAAGAAAAGAGAGTATCTTTTCCAGCGAACTTCCGCTGCGAATAACATCTAAGCCTGTAGTAATCTTCACAAAATTAGTCAGAACGCAACAGCTCGCTCTGTAACTGTAATGATAGGGTTTCTCAAAAGTAAGAGATAGCTTAAAGTGTTCACATTTTCTACACTATTTCAAAATTCTGGCACAAAAATATTACACAAGAAATGAGATTTTTTACATCATCACCCATTGCCATAACTTCATCCTAGATGTGCACTTCGAAACAAACAGAATGGGCCGACCTTTGATCGTAAGAAATGCAAAGTTATATTGCGCTGTTCACACGTGTAAACGAACTCCAGTTGAAGGCATTGCTGTAGGCCAGTCTTGCGATGGTGACTAATAATTGCGAGCGAGAGCTATTTTGTGCCCGCTGCGCGCGCGCGGAGCTCTTTTACCTGTAAACATTGCTAAAGGATGTACAGATCTTAGAACACAGCGCATCATGACGGAACGGAAGCGCTTAAAGCTTTCAAGGAAGAGTGGAAGATACAATATTTATGCTTCGAACATGGTGATGAAGTCCAGTGTTTGTTGTGTAAAAGAATATATAATTTGCAAAAAAAAAAAAAAAAAAAAAAAAGCAACATAAAACGGCATTATGAGACGCAACATTGAAAAAAATATAGGCATTATTCAGGAGAAGATAGAAATAAATTCATTTCGGAATTGACATCGAAGGTAAATTAATTTACATTTGGATCAGTAGATAATATCTAGATTCCTTTTATTTCTTTATTTTAAATGTATTGTTGATGTTTTATTTGCTGCTTGTTTCTGGATATTTACTTTTATTAAACTACGTGTTTCTTTAATTTAGAAATAATATTTTATCTTCGATTGCACTTGAACTTATACTATTACTAAGCTCAAAATGCTAATTCACTTTTATTCCAATAACTATTTTCAGGATTTTGAGCAAATACGAGTATGAACTAAACATTTTGAAAACTTTGATGCAAGGAGCTTTTTTTATTAACGTCAATATAAAATATACTTAAAATATAATTTCAAAACTATTGGACCTAATTGCACCAAATTTTGTACAGATGATATTATTATAGATCTGTTTATATAGTTTAAATTTCACAAATTTTGGCCGAAATTGTGGAAGTTTTAAAAGTCATACATATCCCCTTAAATGATTGACCCCAAAAATTACGATGGCTCTCAATATCTTAATTTAATTAATTTGTTTTTTCGTGTTACGTGCATCTCACAAATCACTCTAAGAAAACTCATTACATAATCACGACTAGGACTACATTTTCACAATCACACAATCAATATACTCTATTTCAATCAATATTGTCATTATTATTTTTTCAACAGATACTCAAAAGTACCGGTACTTAGAGATCACACTCGTCGAGCAGGTAGACCCTATTAGTTTCTCCTAACCAATGAAGTGAAGTATTTAGGTAATAAATAATTGCTTTTAACAATAAAATGGTTTACATACAATTAACTTTTCCTATTTCTCTTTTTGCTCCTAAAAAAGCCTTCCCTTTACGATTTGTTTATATATGTACATGTATATTAAATAACTTAGTAATTAGCCCTATTACATAGCCAGAAATTTAGTAACGCAAGTTATTGTAATAATTGCTGCCTTTATTCGCTGCATGTGCATGTACATCCCTGTTGTCTACGTTACGACGCTACGTAGCGGATGCGCTATGCGCTCGTGATCAAGGTCGAGCTCTTCTACCACGATTGGGAGCTAATATCGTCTCATCCCTGCTGTAGGCCCAGTGGTGGGCAAAATGAACGCAACCCACAAGACAGGATTTAAATGACAACTACATACTGTGGGAGGAGTTGCACTCTACAGTGCAGTGACGGATTTACAGACAGTTGCGCCACTACACTCCTACCTACCATATGTAATTAGAAGAGTTCATTCACAGGATATTTAATTAATCATTTTTCAAAGCAATTTCTTCGAAATTGGGATTTCTCTGCCCATGCTATTTTTAGTTGCGCAAGGAGATGAGCATCGCTTAAGCGGGATCTGTGGCTGGACTTCATAAATTTCATTTTAGAAAACAGCTGTTCGCACTGGTAGGTTGATGAATACATACCGTCATTTCCCATAACTATGGTCCTGGAACACAACTATGGTTCACGATACAACCATTCAAAGATCATTGTAGAAGTAACATAGACCGTTCGTAGATAGCTGCAGTGACTTGAATTCAAACTACAGTACAGCAAAAATATAGATAAACGAGGTTGGAGTACAAAATTTGAATAGTTGTATCGTGGACAATAGTTATGTTCCAGGATCATAGTTATGGGAAATGACGGTACTCATTATTTTTGAAGCAAACTGTCTAAGCAGTGGATATGTAGTACTGGATATCTTTTAAAAAATTTAACCCCCAGCAGACCTTCACATTCTCCTTTCAAGAAGCCATCATTCTGCAAATCCAGTACCTCTAACTGCAATTCTGGGATAACATTTAATTTAAACATGAAAAGGAGTGGCAAAAACATTGAAATCTTTCTCCATCCTTTGAAAATCACTGAATCTGTGTTCTTTGAACTCGTATAACAGGTGATCTATTTTAATAATGCACATATTTAAGTTCGCGTCCTGAATATTTGTAACTAATCCTAAACATGAGAAATGAAAGAACCGCCTTTCTTGTAAGTGTGATATCCTCTCGATTCATATGATTCTGCGAAAGATATTGTATCACTAATGAAGCTCCGAAGTACAGCAATCCAGTATAATCCGCCACGTACACGCACAGTATTTTCATGGATTGGGGGAAGGGGAAGGTAGGGGGTAAGTTTGATGCTTCGCTGAGGTCTGACATCACTGCGGCAATGCCGCAGGAATGCCCGCCATTGCTGTAGGCCTAATGTTTATTTATTGAAAGTCGTCCATCTATAATGTACAGATACACAGCTGAACTGTGGTCAGAGAGTGAGTGATTTCATAGTCAGAGTGCACGGTGTATCACAGCAGCAATGCCCAAGAAAATCGAATCTTTTTGGGAGGGGTACATTAAGAACTTTTCCGATGCCAAGTATAGTTAAGTGAAAATAATAGAAGCCAGCAAAAAAACCTGGTTTCGCTATTTCCAAGAAGGATATCTTCTGTGTACTTCATAAGACTGGCAAAGCTCGGATGAGATTAATTTGTATCATTTTCTGGGGTAGTGCGGCTTGTGACGTGGGGTGGATTTTCTTGCTTTTTTTCCCTCTGGAATTAATCTCATTCCAGATTTTCCAGTCGTATTAAGTACACAGAAGATGCCTTTCTTGGAAGTAACGAAACCACGTTTTTTTGCAGGCTCCTATGATTTTCACTTAACTATACTTACTTGGCATCGGAAATGTTCTTAATGTACCCATCCCAAAAAGACTCGATTTTCTTGGACATTGCTGCTGTGAGACACCATGCACTCTGACTATGAAATCACTCACTACTGGTCTGTCACCTGTGACCACAGTTCAGCTGTCGTTTATCTCCTGACGCACATGACGTCATTCAAAAATCGTTATCATAGATCGGAAACAACCCTGTATTTGTAGGCAATAATTTCGCACGAGAGAAAATGGAGTGAAAGTTATATCTGCATGCTGAAGATTTGGAAACTCCATGAATGTCTACCATTGCATGGAACTGACACCCAGTACCCATCCAATGCAAAGTATGCATAATGCGAAGTTGCATTCAGGCCAAGCTCCACTTTTCCCTTTTGGATGTTGATCGTTTCTCCTCCATCGTCCATTTTTTTTTTTTTTTTTGCCGCAAAGTGTACATGTCCACCATTTTGTTCTTGTACAAGTAACAGCCTCGCTTCAGTGCCGTATACAGCAGCTCTGAGTCCGCGTTTTGAAATATCTGCTACAGTGTGTGCGATGGAGTCCTTCAAATCATCAATAAAATTGTCGTAGGTTTGTTTGTTCACCTTTAATCACTAAGGTTCGGATAAAGTAGCTGTATCAGAATAGGAATTATTAATAATACAACACATGAATTACATTAAATTTATTTCACTCTCGATCATATTCACAGTCCTTATAGGATTAATTATTCCTGGACCAAAGATTTTGGCTAGCTTAGTAGATGTTGTTACAATATCAAATTAAATGAGTAATGCTTTCACTCTGCGAACAAAGACGAGTATTTCCCCTGGACCAAAAAAAAATTGTACTTTTCCCTGCAAAAAGAAAATTAGCAAATGAAAGAGAAATATTTACCTGAGATGATTACTTTACAAACTTCTCTGTACAGTTGACCTTGATTTTTCGCATCGTTGCGGCACGGTTTATAGCTCCTCACCTGTATTCTAGAGCCGTTCACCGATACAACTATAAAACACCCATTCCTAACGTTTGGTGTAGGTCTATTTACAGACTTAATAATATTTTCTTACAGACATTACAGAATGTTTTACAACACAGTAATTTAATTTACATCACTCGGAAGCTCTTAATTAAGAATATGACATATAAAAAGTACAGAAAAACGTGATAAGTCACTGTTCACTGTTTTCACAGGAGTGCAAGTTAAAAGTTTGAAGACTCGTTATATTCTATAGGTAGTGTTTAGGTTATCATTCTTCAAATTTATTTGGACTAATGAGGTTGTAATTCTGACAGTTAAACTACTCAAATCTACACTAGCCTATCTGACCTATTAACTTACATGACCAAAGCTCGGAACTTGGAGACTTGTGTGTCGTGCGCTTGAGTAAGGTTACAGGTACAGCGTACACAAAGCTCAAGCTGCAAGTGCTCAGGGACAGTCGTGTGTACTAAGAAAGTGGTCACATCGAATGGCAAGAAGACGAACGAAGAAACTGTGTCATGTCGAAGCCAATGCCATTAAGAGAATTACAGGTAAATGGTCTGTCTGAGGAATGAGAAAATACGTGTTATTCGAATGGGTGTTATGGAAGTTTGAAAATACATTTCTTAAATTTTAGGTACAGAATTTCGTGGAGGAATTCTGAGGAGATACATTATTTTCTTCTAATGCAGAGTTTATATTTTATAAGTTGTGCCACACATAAACTAGAGCTGGAAACGGGCATTCATTGAAAGACATTGCAGTCCTTTAAATTGATGGAAAATTTGTCCATAGCCATGGATCAAGTCGTAGAGGGACCTTCCCTAGTAGTGATACACTAATTGAAAACTATTTGCGAGAAAAATTTAGGATATACTTATCTTTCTCAGATACGAGATCTGCTGAAAATCGAACAGGAAACAGTGACAGTGAAAATATTCAGTATTTTATTTAGGCCGAAGACTTTATAATAAAATTTCAAACCATTTTCCAAATTTGAAATTTTTTAAAATTGAAACTTTTAAAAAAGAAATTTGTAAAATTATCCATGATATATAATAGTAACAAATGTACTTTTTTACCTTTTATTTCTATCGACTACATTCATGTCTTTATTGAATATCACTGGCTTCTGTCGGATTGTCAATTTATATTAAATGTGTATTTTTCTCTCGTTTTCTCTTTCTTCTTTATTCTTGCTCTTGTGTTGTATTTATTGGTTTGAATTAAGTTACTTACTGTATTTAGTAAACTGTCCTTGTAAATTTTATGTTATATTATTCACTAAGACCACACCGTACACGAGCCTGACTCTTACGGTAGTGGCTAGAAACATTTTTATTTTATAAATGCAATTTGTACTCACTAGGTAGCTAGTTAAAATAAATAAAAATAAAAAAAATTAAGTTTGCTCCCGTCACTTCATGTGACGTGGAAATAAGTTTCCTTCGTTTCAAATCATGTTTGACTAACAGACGAAGAATTTATGGGTTCGAAAATCTTCGAATGTATGTAGTCATACACTGTAATAAGATGTACAGAGCAGAACTGTAAATTTGATGTATTTTGCATGTTTATTTATATATATATATGCTATAAAATTACGTGTGTCATCCTATCATAATATTATCATTATGTTGTTCCAGCCAGGAACCACCTTTATAGCAGACCTTACAGTACCTCTGTGCTGGAAGCGGGAGTTTGTTGACATTGAAGTCCGGTCGCTTAGCCACGTGCAAAGACCCAAGTCCCCAAGTTCCGAGCTTTGTACATGACATCTAAAACAAAACATCATATGCTAATTTTAACGAAAAACTTTTATTTTTAATTATTTTTATTTATCTTTTTTTTAATGTATTTCGTATAATTAAGCGCATTCTTTATGATTGATGTAGACTTCTCATGTGTTTCTGCTGATAGTTGTAACTGTCGTAAAATTAAGATTACATTTCTCTTATTCATAACATCGACAGAAAAAAAATGTTAAAAATGTATTTATATTATATTATCTCAAGTAAATAGAAAACTGTAACCCTAATATACTCATGTAAGATAGGGTTTTTTATGTGGAAAAAAAAATTATTTTAGGGTTATCTTTTAAGAGTTTATTTTATTAGTGATATTGTCATCTAGTCTTCTATCAAAAAATCTGAAAGTTAAAATTTATAAAACAGTTATATTACCGGTTGTTCTGTATGGTTGTGTAACTTGGACTCTCGCTTTGAGAGAGGAACAGAGATTAAGGGTGTTTGAGAATAAGGTTCTTAGGAAAATATTTGGGGCTAAGAGGGATGAAGTTACAGAGAATGGAGAAAGTTACACAACGCAGAGCTGAACGCATTGTATTCTTCACCTGACATAATTAGGAACATAAAATCGAGACGTTTGAGATGGGCAGGACATGTAGCACATATGGGCGAATCCAGAAATGCATATAGAGTGTTAGTTGGGAGGCCGGAGGGAAAAATACCTTTGGGGAGGCCGAGACGTAGGTGGGAAGATAACATCAAAATGGATTTGAGGGAGGTGGGATATCAAATTTTCAAATTTATTTACAATTTACATTTGAATTGAATACATATGAATAGATACCCGAAATGAGCATAATGCTCGTGCTCGGGTACAGTCCAGTAGTCTACATAAATTTTACAGGGTTCAAATAATAATGCTGATGATATAAATAATACTAATAATAATAATAATAATAATAATAATAATAATAATAATAATAATAATAATAATAGAATAATCGTAACAGAAGTGATACAAAGATTGTAATACAAAATAATTAATTAATAATAATAACAATAATAATAATATTAATAATAATAATAATAATAATAATAATAATAATAATAATAATAATAATAATAATAATAATAATAATAATAGTGATAAAACAAAAATATTTACAATAATAAAATAAATACTAAGACGGATAAAATAAAATATAAAACCACTAGCGAGAGTTAACACAACTTAAATAAGCATATAATAACCGGAAAAAATGCCGAACTCGAAAATCAACAGAAAAGTTCGTTGTATCGCAGACGACAGCAACCGCCGTATTGACATTGTGTTGTGCATATAGTAGTGGGGAGCTGAAAGTCTACGTAACTGTCGTTCTCTTCTAATCTTCTCGTAATATCATGGGAAGTTAATGCTGAAAAAACAAAATGTCTAAGAGTCAAACTGTTCGTTATTACCAGGATAAATACAAATAATACTGAAATATATTAATCGAGTTTCAGTTAATAGATCTCTCTTTTTGTGCAAGAGGTGTCATATCAAAATATTTTATGAATGGCGGGGAAATTATAAATTTCAATAACTTTCTAGTGACAAGATATAGTGACAAGTACAGTCAAGTGTATCTGTGGCGATGCTAAGGAATTATTTATTGGAGATATACACTGTTATTAATTAAGAAAATGATCTACTTATATTTATTACAATGTTTTATCTTATAGGGTACATGCATCAGATAAATACAATAAAAATTAGTACCATAGGCCTATAATGCTAGTAACACTTAAAAAAATTATAATAAAATTTATCAAATATCATACAAACATTTTCACTTTATTTTTAAACTTAAGAATGTGTAAATTGCATAGGTCTGGATTATTTTTCAATACTGAATTGTATATGATGATAGAGACTGGATTAATTTTGCTCAGGATAGGGACCAATGGCGGGCTTACGTGAGGGCAGCAATGAACCTCCGGGTCCCTTACAAGCCAGTATGTAAGTAAGTGATATTAATGGTGTTTAATTATTACACTTTACTTTTACAATAATATTCTTCTTTTATTTTTTTATTTTATTGGGTTATTTTACAACGCTGTATCAACATCCAGATTATTTAGCGTCTGAATGAAATGAAGGTGATAATGCCGGTGAAATGAGTCCGTGGTCCAGCACCGAAAGTTACCCAGCACTATATTCTTCTTAATTTATTGCTGTTAATTTCCGAACCCTCGTGGTCATCCTTAATTAAGGTCGGACGATTTATTTTTCTTTAAATCTCTCTCTATCTCTCTTCATCTCTCTCTCTCTATATCTCTCTCTATTTTCCCCTTTCCCCTCTCCCGCTCCTCCCCTACCCTATCTCATCCCTCCCTAAATTCCCTCTCCCCCTTTCCTCTTCTGCCCCCTCTAGCCCCCATTTCCGTCGCTCCTCTCTGACGAACAATATTGCCTGTTGTAAAATCGACACAGGAATAAAAGTTAACTTTATGGCACTGCTATAAATTTTCTTCTCATGCGCATTACAATTGTGTCACCGTAATAATGTACACTAACAACACACACAAAGCGACTTCGGCTTCATAATCCATCTCGGAAGAAAGCTTCCACTACTACGGCTGAGTGCTGCAAAACGCAAAAGAACTAGCTACAAATGTCGCTACGTGTAGCATGTCATGTGGCCACACGTAGCGACATTTAACGCAGAAACTGGCAGTAATTGTAGCGCCAGTGTGGCCACCCATTTTGCGACAATTACGGCAGCTTCATTTGTAGCAGAAAACTTGCTACAAATGTAGCTCGTGTGGCCGTACCCTAACCCTCACAACACCCTCTTTCTTCCTCCCCCATTCCTCCTTTCCTCCTACCCACTGTCTCACTCTCTCTCTCCCTCACTCTATTTTTTTTTGTTCGAACCCTCGCATCAGTACGGAGTGTATAGTAAGCAGCGTCAATATGGCAAAAAGTGTCGATGTGAAAAATCACTTAGCGTGGAAAAACAAACGATTGAAGAAGCACCGCCTGCTCGAACGCATCCATGCATCCGATGGCTGCTTATACTGCCTGCTCATGCAATGATCAAACATGTAACATGAATAGAAAAAAATTGTCGTTAGATGGCAGCTCCTACCGGTCCGTGAAGTTACTTGTGGTTATAGGTTTGTACATAGTATCTGATTAAAATATTACTTTGTTTCGTGACTCTAATAGCTTCTTCTTCATCCTCTTCGTTAATCCATTATATTCTTTGTTCTTTAAAGAACAAGAAAACCGGAAAACTTTTTCTATGTGGAACTTCCTTACATTACTAAGAAGAGGTTTCACGAATTTAACCGCAAGAGTTTCTCACAAAAGTTTCTGATGATTATTATTCCCAACATATTTCAGTATGTCACACTGGCACAAAATAGAACGGGGTTTTTTTTTTTTCATATTTGGAGCAGACATAGCCTACGGATGAACATAATATATTTGGTGATGTCATCTGCCATTTCGGTGAAAACATCGTTAGAATGGTCTTATGAGAAGGCAATATAATAATCAGCCATCAAATGCGTTCAAGCAGGCGGTAGATTGAAGAAACAATGTATATGATTACGTTCCAATTGTCTTTGGTTATACTAAAGAAAGAGTGAGTCACTGAAATGTCAAAACATTTCAAAGAATCAACAACTGAAGTAATTTTATATTCTGATTATATCGATTGAAAATGGTTATTCCTCTTCCTCTCGTAATTTTTCTTGTTCCTTTCTCCTCTTCTCAGCATGTCAAAATCCTTCAATTTTATTTATACTACTTGCTGTCAAAAATGAATAAACCAAAGAATAAATAAAAGCCATATATCCAACGTATTCCATTCACGTCTATGAGTTCACTATTAATTGTTGTAACATTTCAATTCTAAATCGTTCTAAATCAGTAAAGCCATTATTGTTGTTCGAAGTTCGTGAAGCCAATTGGTAAGCATTAAAATGTTATTCCAATCTCTCTAATACATAAAGGGCTTGTTTATTTCGCTTTCTTTTATGTTTACTTAATTCTACTAATATGTTTGTCTTCTTAATATAGTCTAATAATCATCAAAAATTGAAGTTTAAAAATGTAAATTTGCCAATCACTTTCAGTAACGCTCAATTTTACCGAACTTTTCTAAACATTTTTAAACAGTTTTAATTTTCCAGGTATTTATGTATGTATGCATTATTTACAAGGTGAACCGTAGACAATGTCATTAATTTAAAGGAGTTATTCTCTGACACGCTAATTAACCTAGTAGTTGATACTGCGTCGTTAGATAACCAACTAAAATTAAATTAAATTCAGTATGAATGAACGCATTCAAGGTTGAATCTGGCTCACGCATATTTTCCCTGTGTTTCGAATAACTGTTATTTCGGAACAGGTTCTCCTTTCCTTAACAGCTGCAGTTTCGGAACAGTTAATAGTACATTATGCAACGAGCCTATAATGATAGTAATTAAGATGCAAGTATGGATGTTTATGAAACGAGCGCAAGCGAGTTTCATAATATTCATACGAGCGTCTTAATTACCATTATAGGCAAGTTTCATACGACTTTTTATGCTCGACCATATTTCTAACTTGAAATTATTCAGATGTATACATTTTATTTGTATCTAACAAGATCGGAAGTGACCTCGTTCTAGGTCGTGAATTGTGAGATGTGCGCAGACGAGAAAGTATTGATTTTTTTCGAGGAACAATAATGTCTTTGACCTTGATGTAATCCCGTTAAACTTGATATAACCTTGATTATTGAATTCGACATTGAAAAACGAGATGACAAATTGAATTTATTTGAATATTATTTACAATTAACGCTAATTATTATAGTAACAGAACATAACCTTCTGCGACAGTATTGGATTTCCAGCCTCCGTGACTTTTCGCTAATTCTCTTTCGATTGCATATCCGAGAATAATCGATACTTGCGGTTTTATAACGGTACAAAGCTGACTTGTCATTGGCTGAACACCTGCAAGCTGAGTTGTCATTGGCTGAACACCTGTACTTTAATGAGTAGGTGTACTTTAATGACATGCATTAAAGGACTGCTACCAGGTGTATAATTACTACATTTTGGCATGGTCGACCATAAACTATTTTTCCACATTTCGAAATCTTGGTAGCGTCATACTCTTGGAATGGTAATACGCCAAGTAATTCAACTTGTTTCTCTCATCAAAGTGATACGAAACGTTGCTTATTTAATTAGCTACTTAGCGACAATGTGTGAACTTCGAGGTGTTATCTATTGCATCAGTGGAATTGGTAATTTTTTTTTACTTAACGACGGTGTATCAACTGCTGGGTTATTAACCGATGGAATTAGTGATAGCGAGATGGTATTTGACGAGATGAGGCCAAGGATTCGCCATATATTACCTGACATTCGCCTTACGGTTGGGAAAAAAATTCTCGGGGAAAAAAAACTCAATCAGGTAATCAGCCCAAGTGGGAATCGAACCCACTCCCGAGCGTAACTACGGATGAGTACTAATTGGTAATAGCGAGACGATGTTTTAATGAGATAAGGCCCTGGATCCGCAGTTGTATGAGTGTGTTTGCGAATGGGAAGTTCTCTTTTCTTTATTGAACTTCTTTATGGAGAGTTGGTTGAGTCCATTACTACTTTGACATTAAGGCTAAGCGGATTGAGATTACGTGAAGTGATTTTGTGATTTGCGACTTAAGCAAATAATACATTCAGGATTAATTAAGAAAAGGGTATATATTTTATGTACATGAGTAGGCCTATTGTGATTTCACAACATTAGGCCTATACTTAATTTTTTTAAGAAAGAGTGTCAATATTTTTCTATATAAATCGGAATTTCGCAAATACTGTAATTTATCATCAGTATTATTAGGTTTTGAAATTTCGGCCAGTGTATGGGACCGGTGCCCACCCAGCATCGTGCTGCACTTGGGGAGCTACGATAGGTAGCGAAATCCGATTGCGAAAGCCAACTATAACGGCTGGGGTGATCATCGTGCTAACCACACGATATCTCCATTCTGGTTGGATGATCGTCCACCTCTGCTTCGGCATGTGGGCGTGAAGCTAACAACCGGCTGGTCGGTCTAGGCCCTTCACAGGCTGTAGCGCCACGGATTATTATTATTATTATTATTATTATTATTATTATTATTATTATTATTATTATTATTATTATTATTATTATGTTTGTTCTGAACTGCCTGCTCATGCGCAGTAAGTAGCTAATGTGCGTTCCAACAAGACTAGAATTGGTTCTCGATTAATAGCAGGAACTGGGAATTCTGAACTGTTGACACATGTACAGAGGGTTTAATCTGAAGTTATGGTTAAAATGCCTCCAGACTAGGCAGGTTAAAATAAAAAAAATAGTCCATGAGTGATTTGGAAGGTGATAGTGATTTTACGAAGAATTAAGTTCGGAAGGTGAATATAATTTTAATATGAGAAAAAACTACGACGGCTGTGAAAGAAGAGTTCAAGAAACGTTCCAACGATGTAAAATCCCGAACTAGTTCTGACACCGTACACACCTGGAGCATGCGTTGAAAAAAGTTCGGCATTCGGAATGCGTTCTGAATTGCTTGCAGAAATAAACACATCATTGCATTATAAAAATAGGTATTTAATTAATATGAATTTTTATAATTTAATGATACATAATATAAGTTACCGGTACATGTTATCTTAAATTCGTGGAATTTGTAAATTAAGTTGGATATTTTTTACTTCCTGGCGGTATGGCATAGTTGCGCCCCGCGGTCAATTGAGAGGCCTAGGCATGGCATAACTGCGCCCCGAAGAAATCAGGTAGCAGAAGGGACATGGCATAGTTGCGCCTCGAAGAAATTAGGTAGCAGAATGGACATGGCATAGTTGCGCCCCGATGGGTATAGTACACACGAAAGTGATTGTCATAATATAAACAAATTATTTTGAAATATTACAGTGATAACTGCACTGAAATCAGGTAGGCCTAGCATGTGATCAATTTTGCTATTTAAAATAACACTTTTTTATCGATCACACAATAAATGAACTGCATTTTTTGTTTGTACATCGATATCTTAACTTGCGGTACAGGGTTTCGAATATTGAAACTTAGAACCATTGTGAATTATTAACTCTTTACCCTTTTCACTAAACTTAACATTCATTTTAAATTATCCTCACTATACGCCACACACGGTGTGAAAATCACTAATAAAATGCCAACGGCTCACTCATTTGAATATGTCAGTAATAAAATACTGCCAACTTTATCACTGCATAAACAGTAGAAAAACAGTTAATAAAGTACTGCCAACTTCATGGTGTTCATTTTTACGGTATCGATAATAAATATTAAATCGAATAAGAAATCAATAAGGTTGGTTGATTACGAGGCTCGAGTTTCCGTAATGTCTTTCTCTCTACCTATGTATTTCATTGGGGCGCAACTATGCCATGTCCCTTCTGCTACCTGATTTCTTCGGGGCGCAACTATGCCATGCCCTTTTCTCTACCTGATGGGAACGGGGCGCAACTATGCCTACAAAACAGGGACCCTTTTTATCTGCTGCATTTTATCTGACCGTGGGGCGCAACTATGCCATGCCCCTTCCGGGAATCATAAGAAATACCTCTTGTTTGTTTGTTTTTTTTTTTTTTGCATACAAATGTGTACCTTATTTCAGAGAACAGTAAATTAATTAATTTACCTATAAGCCTAGGCTATATGCTATTTTGGTTAATATTTCAATAGAGAAACTGTATACGAAAATACAACATTCAAAATTAAGCCGTCTGTTACAGAAACTTGCCAAGTAGCCTACTTCGGAGGAAAGAATGTGACAGTCCACTAATGTAAATGAGCATGGTGAATCCGATTTTGATATTTCTGTTCAAAATTTCTGTCCACAAGAAACTCCATACATCAGCCAGTCCAGTGTAGGATTTCGTTATCCAGAGTTCATTAGACTGCAGTCTGCTGTCAGCTGATGATTTATTATCTACCATGACTAAGCTGTTGTCGTAACATAAAAGTAATTATTAATATAATAATAATAATCATGGACACAAGAGGTAATTAGTTACGAGTGACAAAGAGAAGCTCGATTGAAAATATTAAATTAAGAGGAGTGGAAAAAGGAAATGAAACCTACAGAAGGTATTACGTCCGATTATGTTTACGCAGTAGCGGCTGGTGGTCAAAATAATGAGTGTGCTACCATCTCTATATCGGCCTACTGTGTACACTTACTCGTATATATATTTATCTTAATTTGAGACTCGCCTAGTATGAAGTCCATACGACGTTCCTTCCAACTGTAGAACTTGTCAGTTACCCTGGTGTAAACCCCTCCATCTTGGACATCATATTATTTTCTATTGACAGTATTGCAAGAGCAATGAGACGATGCTGGGACATAGTGTTCCTTAAAAACCGTTTTTATGCGTTTCAAGCAAGAAAAACATCTTTCTGGCTCAGCAGTGGCCATTGGTGTTGTAACCAAAATATTTAACAACTTCGGTACTTCACGGAATGGATCCTGTAAATTGTTGGAGACTATGTATTGTAACAATTGAACAGACCTCTATATTTTGGAAGTCGGGTTTTCCGTATAGAACTCCAAGTTGTGTCTTTAACACTCTTTTTTTCAGTATAGTATAGCTGTTGACAGCAACTTCAAGTTCGCGTTCACGAAAATTATACGAAAAATTCTCAAAAATTTTGCTGTTTAACAATTTTGTTGCGTCTAGGTAGCCTAGCTTACAGACTGGAAACGGTGAGTAGCTTCCTGAATTATACAGTCACATACTTCCTTGGCTTCAATTTTCTGGGATTCCATTTTCCGTCGCTTGCTAGCTGATTCAGGAGGTACCTCGTAGCCCTACAGGTAGATGGCAGCAGCAGTCTGATATTTGAATTCCAAATACATTGTAAATAGTTCCGAGTTCTTCCACAAACAAGCATTCTTTCGTTACGCTTTACTTTTGCAATCTCCAAGCTGTGTTGTGCTGAAGCTGACTACAGCACTTTCCCGCGTAAAAATAACCAATCAGAGCAGTGATTTCAGCTTCGCACATGCGCATAAATGTTTATATTCTCATATGAACTTCAGAATAGCACAACGAACCCCCTGAGGCACCAAAGAGCGAAGAGCGAAGACTAAACACTCGATAATGTGTCATGAATATAACCACGGGAAATTGTTAAATGACAGATCAGATACTATAGTATTACAAATACATTATTTGAGCAAAAATTATCACTGTGCTGTAGCATTGTAGCACATAGGGACGGGCCGCCCCTGTGTTTACGTAATCTAATGTTTGAAGTTTAAAATCACACAACAAATAGAATATGTTTCTGTTAAATAGTAAACTGAAATGCATATCATTTTTAGCTATGATCCTCCTGCAATACTGGCTTGTAAACAGTGGCGGCTCATGGGTATTGAATTAAGGGGGCTGCATACAAAAATAAACCAAGCAACTTACTTTATTTAAAGATTAGTTCCATGCGCCTTATCTTGTAAGTTGTGTTTAAATGAGACAGGCTCATGTTAGTAGATTTACTTGCAGTTAAAAGAATCCTGCGGACAAAATTCCTGGCGAAGCTGATATAACCCCTGCTGTTGCGAGTGTCGTTAAATAAACCATAATTTAATTTTTTATATGCAGATTTGAACCTTAGAAATATCTAACTGGCGATGTTGTAGTTGGTTGTATAATATATATATATATACATGATACATCAATAAATTAAAAAAATAACTGAGCCAGGAATTGAATTCAGGATATTCAAGAATACGCACTAGAGCGCTTGCCTCATTTATTATGATGTTAGATGTTTTAGATCCCATTATGGTTTGAAAACATTCTAGCAATGGCTCCTTCTTCTCATGAACAACATTTACTGTTCTTAGTTTAAATCCATCTTGTTGCCCCAGCTGATGGAATTGTTTTTGAAACATATTAATCTAATACAGACTGTATGGAGATCGAGAGAAGAAAGCAGGGATACTGGATAAATTATCAAAAAATATGCTAGCCTTTGTATTTTGTTTAGCGGCTCTTTGCATTATGAGATTTGACTGATGGGCACTTAATTTCACATTTCTCCTGAATTTTTAAGGTACTGAACAGAATAGACTATAAATATTGTACAGAATTAAACATTGTTGCACTTATTATACTCACAACATTAAAGAAAATATATTCAAAACTGCGCGCTACTGACAAACTGCTGCAAATTTTGCAGCGCCTGGAAACTCTGGGTTCATGGCAAGGGGCAGCAGGGAGGAGGGGTAAAACTAACGCGCAAAGCATCCGAGACGAGATTGGCAGCTCCAGGGGAGGAAGTGGCTTCACCCTATAGTCCTTGTCTCTTGTTTCACTCTGGCAGCACCAGGGGAGGAAGTGACTTCACTAACGATTGCGTGCATGTCATTGAGAGCGAAATGTTTTAAAAAATTCGAGCTGCTAAATAGAGACTGTATAATAAATGTTTTTCACAACATAAAACGAGACAAGAGCCACAAATGTCTGGGGGTGCTGCAGCTCCGCAGCCCCTCTTTGAAAGCCGCCCCTGCTTGTAAGTATTTGATAATATATGGAGCCTCAATTGCAGGAAGTCTCGTCTATCCTTTCCTTATAAGGCATTAGGGGTGAGATATTCTTGGTAGTATTCGGATGTTTCTTAATGAGCGCAATCACGCAAAAGAAAAAGAAATTCGTACTCGATAAAAACTAAGTTCACTGTGAAAGATAGACTAAAGAAAGGTAAAAGTGTAGCAAGTTTAGCTATAGAACTGTCCATACTGGCAAGAGTGATTTTGATACTATTTCCAGTTCAATTCTTGAAAATAGAAAAATATTAATATAGAGACCACCTTTAAACAATGGAGAGATTATGCTCTTTCTTTGCTCTCTCAAAAGGATCAGTATATACTGAGATATACAAAGAAAGTGTATTAATTCATGCGGTAGCACAAGTAATAATAGGCCTAAACTTTATTTTATTTATGTGTATCTTTTAATTGTCTAGGGTGCAGAGTTCTTTCAAGAAAATATGTCGCAAAAGTTTAAAATTTTTCGTTGTTTTAATAATCGTCCATTTATTTATCAGATGTTTAAATTCAACCGCTATAAATTCATTTCTTTTAAAATATACCTATTTGTTACATTCTTTCGATCTAATTTACGAAATTGCCTCGATTCTCTGTTGGTAAAATTACGATATAGGCTACAATGGTAACCTGAAATAGTGAACAATGTTCTTGCGGACTTTGTAAGGTGGTTGAAGTCTGAGTCGATATGCTTCCTCCTAGAATTAACTGCCTACAATCGAGGCTCCACTGTAGTAAGTAAATGTATTCCAAAAGCTATGCTTCATTACCGTCCCCAAGGGAAGAGATCTTTGGGCCGTCCAAAAAAGAAAAGGTGGACCGAGAATGGTTCACTAAGAATGTAGGCCTATTTGTTTGGAGGAGGAGGAGGAGGATGATGATGATGATGCAACACTTTGATTGTCCTAGATCAAGAAGTTATATTCTGTAGCAATGGCCTCAAGTACTCTTTGCATCATTGTAAGACGTCACATTTCGCATTCTCAAAACTATTGGATGTATCAGAAAACATATTTTACAATAGTAATATGCGTTACAAGAGCGGTATGTTGGAGTTTTCATGTTCGAGGAAAAGTTTGAAAAAGCGAAACGTAGTTGAGCTTTTTTAATTTCCGAGAATTGAAAGAAAACATACCGCTCGTGTATCGTACATTATTTTGTGCGAAGATCGTTTATTACATACCTGAAAGAGGAATTTCTAATTAGTTGCAATGAAATCTCCATCTTGGTTTCTGTTCAATGACGGCGATTTTGGAAAACAAAAATATCTATCTTCAACATTGTTGCTTTAAAATGTTTTCTGTGTTTACTATACTCCAGCAGGCCGTGATATACGTCTGTATTTTTTTCCCCCAGTCTATAAATGCGAACTTAAAACAAACGGCTTCCTTAATGTTACATGCATCACGAAATGCAGTAACTTTAGTGGAGTTGTAGAGTTTACTTAATTTTTGCAAATATTTAAAAACAATAATTAACAGTGCAATTTAGGTGAAATTGCAGTGGTAAGTTTCCAATTTATAATTATTACTATATTGAACGTCTCAAAAAATAATATGTTAAAAGACGAAAGCAGTAAAATGAATATGTCACTTAAGCGGTAAGAAAAGGGAAATTGTTATGTGTGTTCGGTTGGGAATACTGAATGTGGAATTTTAGACTTACCGCGGGTTGGTTTTGTGCGGAAACCAAGCAAATACGCACGATCTCGCACAAAAGTTGTTCGCATTGACTTGATCTATTACCTCTGTGAATTAATATAATAGGTTCGCTTTCACTCTGTATAATAAATGACCCGCTGTTTAGCTATGTTAGACCTTTGAATAATAGTGCGTGAAAATGTGTTGCTTTTTATTTTAATTTTGCCTAAGCAGTATTAAGACCTGTAAGTCTGGCAACAGTGCCTTCAGTGCATCGTTGAATGAGATTTTTATATATGTTTGTATGGTCATATCTAAATTACATTACATTAAACTTGCATAACAATTGCGATGCAAGTGATTTAGCAATAGTGCATTGTGACATCATTGACCTTTCTTTTCCATGTTGTGAAGATATAAATACTGGTCGTCTTACCCAGACAAAAATCAGATTACAACATAATGAAGAAACAACTGGTTTGGCTCGTTGTTATTGCTGTTGCATGCTGTACAGCATCAGATCTCAATTTTGAGACCGTTTCGAAGGATGAACAGTCGCTTACCAGCTTCATAGGCTGTTTGCTGGACAACGGTCCTTGCTCTGCTGATGAAGCTGAATTTAGATGTAAGTCTTTATTTCACTTATTAGTTAAGACTTTTGGGCTTTCAAAATGTTAAATTAGATAAATCTGCACTGATTTAGCTGTTAAAATTTAAAGAATTTGAGTGTTCCAGTCTATGCCAGGTAATTCATTCTTCATACTCAGCTGAACTATACAGACGTGGACAAATTATTAGCAAAATTGAAGATTTTTATTATGTATTTTTAAAAAATATGATTCTTCAATTTAGACTACAGTTGACATTTTTTGTGTATTTCCAAATTATTAGCAAAATTGAACATTTGTATTGTATACTTTTCAAAATTTAACTCCTCAATTTGGACTACATTTGATATTTTTGCATATTTACAAATTATTAGCAAACCTGAAGGTTTTTATTGTATATTTTTACAAAATTCGATTCTTCAATTTGGACTACAGTTGACATTTTGGATATTTCCAAATTATTAGCAAAACTGAAGATTTTTGTTTTATATTCTTACAAAATTTGACTCTTCGATGCAGTTGACATGTTTGCTAATTTACAAATTATTAGCAAAATTGAAGATTTTTATTATGTATTTTTAAAAAATATGATTCTTCAATTTAGACTACAGTTGACATTTTTTGTGTATTTCCAAATTATTAGCAAAATTGAACATTTGTATTGTATACTTTTCAAAATTTAACTCCTCAATTTGGACTACATTTGATATTTTTGCATATTTACAAATTATTAGCAAACCTGAAGGTTTTTATTGTATATTTTTACAAAATTCGATTCTTCAATTTGGACTACAGTTGACATTTTGGATATTTCCAAATTATTAGCAAAACTGAAGATTTTTGTTTTATATTCTTACAAAATTTGACTCTTCGATGCAGTTGACATGTTTGCTAATTTACAAATTATTAGCAAAATTGAAGATTTTTATTATGTATTTTTAAAAAATATGATTCTTCAATTTAGACTACAGTTGACATTTTTTGTGTATTTCCAAATTATTAGCAAAATTGAACATTTGTATTGTATACTTTTCAAAATTTAACTCCTCAATTTGGACTACATTTGATATTTTTGCATATTTACAAATTATTAGCAAACCTGAAGGTTTTTATTGTATATTTTTACAAAATTCGATTCTTCAATTTGGACTACAGTTGACATTTTGGATATTTCCAAATTATTAGCAAAACTGAAGATTTTTGTTTTATATTCTTACAAAATTTGACTCTTCAATGCAGTTGACATGTTTGCTAATTTACAAATTATTAGCAAAATTGAAGATTTTTATTATATATTTTTACAAAACTTGACTCTTCAATTTAAACTACAGTTGACATTTTTGCATATTTCTGTCTACCGTAATGATGGAAATATCCAAAATTGTCAACTATAGTCTAAATTGAAAAGTCAAATTTTGTAAACACAATTATCATAAAAATCGTCAATTTTGTTAATAATTTGTCCACGTCTGTAGAAGAAGACACCGTTCATTCACTCTTGTATAGCTACTTCTTATTTTTATTATTTTTATGCTCGACCATGCCGAAATGTAGTAATTATACACCTGGTAGCAGTCCTTTAATGCATGTCATTAAAGTACACCTATTCATTAAAGTTCAGGTTTTCGATTATTCTCGGATATGCAATCGAAAGACGAGGGAAACGTCACGGAGGCTGGAAATCCAATACTGTCGCAGAAGGTTATGTTCTGTTACTATAATAATTAGCGTTAATTGTAAATAATATTCTAATAAATTCAATTTGTCATCTCGTTTTTCAATTCTAAATCAATTTCCAGGTTATACATTCTTTGTATTACATCAAGGTCAATGACATTATTGTTCCTCGGAAAAAATCAATACTTTCGCGTCTGCGCACATCTCACAATTCACGGTGAGCTATGAACAAGGTCAGTTCCGATCTTCTGTCAGATACAAATAAAATGTATACTTCTGAATAATTTCAAGTTAGAAATATGGTCGAGCATAAAAAGTCGTATGAAACTTGCCTATAATGGTAATTAAGACGCTCGTATGAAAATTATGAAACTCGCTTGCGCTCGTTTCATAAACAAATATACTTGCGTCTTAATTACTATCATTATAGGCCGTTGCATAATGTACTATTATGTTTCTCTTCATTTTGTATCTCTTTTTACTGATCAAAATAAAATTGTTTTTCCACAACTCCCATAATGAAAGGTTCAGAGCCACAGTGGGTCAAGCGCCATTTATTAAAAACGGAGAAAGCAAGTGTTAAAATTAAGAGATTACCATAGCTAATGGATATTGATATATAATTTAGTTTTAATGTGCATACTTTATATTACTTCCTATAAGTTTCATTAAATTGCAGTAAGCACTTAATTTTAATCCTTGTTTTATCCGTGTTTAATATATGGCGCTTGACCCACTATGGCTCTGAAGTCTTCGTATGAAACAGACAGTGGCTAAACTAACGAATAGGTACTTCCCTTCGTACTCCGCTTATACACTTTCAACTGTTTTACATCTCTTTTCTCAGTCATACCTACATAACTTAGGTGACATTACGAAAGTTTCACGCTAGTGTAAACTCGAATTTTTTTATATTATAAGTGGTAATATCACGACTCATTTAGTGTTCTGCCCAAGGGCAGATCTTTCACTGCAAGCCCAGCTTTCTCCAGTCTTTCCTATTTTCTGCCTTTCTCTTTGTTTCCTCATATGATCCATATATCTTAATGTCGTCTATCATTTGATATCTTCTTCTACCCTGAACTCTTCTCCCGTTCACCATTCCTTCCAGTGCATCCTTCAGTAGGCAGTTTCTTCTCAGTCAGTGACCCAACCATTTTCTTTTCCTCTTCCTGATCAGTTTCAGCATCATTCTTTTTTCACCCACTCATTCCAACATAACTTCATTTCTTATTCTGTCTGTCCACTTCATACATTCCATTCGTCTCCATATCCACATTTCAAATGCTTCTATTCGCTTCTCTTCACTTCGTCGTAATACCCATGTTTTTTCACAATACAATGCCACACTCCATACAAAGCACTTCACTAGTCTCTTCCTTAGTTCTTTCTCCAGAGGTCCGCAGAAGATGCTTCTTTTTCTATTAAAAACTTCCTTGGCCATTGCTATCCTCCTTTTGACTTTGTGGCAGCAGCTCATGTTACTGCTTATAGTACACCCCGAGTATTTGAAGCTGTCCACTTGCTCTACTGCCTCATTTAGAATTCGCAAGTTTATCTTCTGTATTTTTCTTCTTATGACCATGCTCTTCGTCTTATTTGCATTTATCTTCATCCCATACTGCTCACAGCTGTCATTAGTTCCAGTAGCATATCCTTTAGTATTATATGCTCTTCTGCTAACAACGCCATATCATCAGCAAATCTTATGCACTTTATTCTTCTTCCTCCTATTATCACTCCTCCTATGTTCTGAAAACAGATCTTTACTAAATCCTCCAAATAGGTTGTAAATCACAAATTAATAATTTCTCTAACTCATTCAGGAAATGTGAACAGAATTTTGGAATAACAGCAAATGTTAAGAAGAACAGTGACTGGAAGGTGCTTGTTCCAGAACACATAGTGTACGTACTCACCACTGGTTCCAAGTAAAATAACACATACATCTTGATTACACAACTTTTAACATTGTATCACTTCGGAATATGTATGATAAGAACTTTCTTGTGTTAAATTTTAACGTACCTTGTTAACATGTTTCGACCTATTTTCGGTCATCTTCGGAACTGGTCGTTGTTGGTCTTGGCGCCTCTTGTTTCTTGTGTGGGTGCGTTCGTAGTGTAGAGTCAAAGAGTGTATGTCTTTTGAAGTTGAGTTGTGTGTTGAGAATATCGTTGGGGTGTGTTTTCGTGTGTCTGTATATTTCATATTGTTCTAGTGTGTTGAGTTTCTGGCTTTTTGGTTGGATGTGCAGTATTTCCATGTCTATGTTGATGTCTCTGTAGGTGTGGTTGGCATTTGTGATGTGTTCTGCATATGTGGAGGTGTTTTGTAATTTTGTTATGGCTGTGATGTGTTCTTTGTAACGTGTTTGAAATGATCTGCCTGTCTGTCCTATGTAGAAGTTATTGCAAGTGTTACATTTGAGTTTGTATACGCCTGTGTGGTTGTATTTGTTTGTTTGTGTTGTTTGTATGTTGAGATGTTTTTGTAGAGTGTTATTTGTTCTGTATGCGATGTTGTAGTTTAATTTCTTGAATGAGGTAGCAATTTTATGTGTGTTTTTGTTTTCGTATGTTAGTGTGATGTATTTTTTGTGTTCTTGTGTTTGTGTTGTATTCTTCTGTTTTTTGTGGTTTTGTTTTGTCTTGCGTATTATGACCATTGCAATTAATGCATAATTAAATCTTTGGATGAATGCTTCCCTAGATCGTTCTAGTATTGCCTACTAATATACAGGTGTTAGTGTTTCGGTTAACAATAATAACCGCACCAAAAATGAAGTAAAATTGTTATACTGAAGCTCTCAATTTTTACAGCTCGTCTACCTGAAGTTGTTGCCTCAATCTGTAGTAAGTGTGATGACACACAGAAGCAGTTCTTCGTTAAGACATCAAAGCTAGTCCGACAGAAGCATCCTGAAGATTGGGACAAACTTGTAAACAAATATGATCCGGAGAAAAAATACGAGACAAAGTTGCTGAAGGTCATTGACGAAGCGTAGAAACCTGTATTTAATTCAATCGTATTTCTGTTCGAAATTTTTGTTAAAATAATTCAGTTTTTAAGGAAACATTTTAATATATTTCTGTTAATTGTTCTTATAAAAGAATTTACCTTATTTACAAGTGTTAAGTGTATTTTAATTATTATAAATTGTTACTCAATTGCATTATCAATGAACTTTTTATTGTATTAAATTAATTGTGTCACCTACGTTTATTGTCAATATCCATTGATCTTATAAAGATCCTTAGTTTCTTAATAATCTTATGGCTGTATGTCTAAACAATTTTTGTTTTTGTCCAATGTAATGTTTTAACATAATCATCATTTTTGTGAATTCTAAGTCAGTTAATAAATTAAATTAATTCCTCTTTGCACTGAGTATAAATAACATATTATTATATCCTTTGTAATAAGTGAAAGTCTCAGGAATCTTCTATGCCACATCAATAAATTTAAGAATGCAGTTATATTGTCAGACTCCAAAGCAGCTATTCTATCAATAGTCTCTAAACACATACCTTCATCTCAAACAGCAGAAATAACTAAAATGCTCTCTCGATTAATATCACTCAATAAAAGAATTGTATTCTAATGGATACCATCCATTGTGGAATCCTGGGAAACGAGAATGCGGATGCTTTAGCAAAGAAGGGCAGCATTGCTACTTACAGACCTGTTACTAAATCTACGTATTACTCTGTGAAAGAAAAGATTTATTAAATCTACATACTTAGACTTCAACAAACAAAATTTGATAACACAATCTCAAAGGAAAAAATGAAACTCTCTGCATCATACCCACAGTTAATTCCCGATTTACCACGAAAATCGTCTGTAGCTGCATTTAGATTGGCAACAGACCATGATTGTTTGGCCAAACACCTACATAGAACTGGAATATATCGGTCCCCTAACTGCCCATTGTGCAACTCAAAGCAAGAAATGGATTCGGAACACCTCAAAATCTGTGCTTCAGTGGCTGGCCGTGATAATATCTTTGAAAAATATTGGAGTGCAAGAGGTCAAATGACTTCATTGTCAAACGTCTGGCATTAGAAAACAACAACATATCCTTTGAATCTCATATATAGATCTATTGAAGAAAGAATAGTACATTTACCTTTTATATTTCGTTTGTTTTTTTTTTAACCTTTTTCATATCAACTCTCATAGGATCAATAGCTATTTTCTGGCATCATACATATAGAATAATGCTGAAACTGATCAGAAAGAGAAAAAGGAATTGGTTGGGTCATTGGCTGAGAAGAAACTGCCTACTGAAGGATGCACTAGAAGGAATGGTTCGGGGTAGAAGAAGATATCAGATCATAGACGATATTAAGATATATGGATCATATGAGGAGACAAAGAGGAAGGCAGAAAATAGGAAAGATTTGAGAATGCTGTGTTTGCAGTGAAAGACCTGGCCTTGGGCAGAACACTATGAATGAATAATCTACCTTGTGGTCAACATGAATGACTGTTTCCTTAACTGCTGAAGGCATCAGTAACACTTACTCACTTACTGGCTTTTAAGGAACCCGTAGGTTCATTGCCGCCCTCACATAAGCCCGCCATTGGTCCCTGTTCTGAGCAAGATTAATCCAGTCTCCACCATCATATCCTACCTCCCTCAAATCCATTTTAATATTATCTTCCCATCTACGTCTCGGCCTCCCCAAAGTCTTTTTCCCTCCGGCCTCCCAACTTACACTCTATATACATTTCTGGATTCGCCCATACGTGCTACATGTCCTGCCCATCTCAAACGTCTGGATTTTATGTTCCTAATTATGTCAGGTGAAGTATACAATGCATGCAGCTCTGCGTTGTGCAACTTTCTCCATTCTCCTGTAACTTCATCCCTCTTAGCCCCAAATATTTTCCTAAGAACCTTATTCTCAAACACCCTTAATCTCTGTTCCTCTCTCAAAGTGAGAGTCCAAGTTTCACAACCATACAGAACAACCGGTAATATAACTGTTTTATAAATTCTAACTTTCAGATTTTTTGACAGAAGACTAGATGATAAAAGCCTCTCAACCGAATAATAACAGGCATTTCCCATATTTATTCTGCGTTTAATTTCCTCCTGAGTGTCATTTATATTTGTTACTGTTGCTCCAAGATATTTGAATTTTTTCACCTCTTCAAAGGATAAAAGGCATCAGTAATTGTGAAATTAAAACCCGGTTCCTATGGTGTGCATTTCCTTGCTGGCCATCAAATTTGGTGCTGTGATGGATACACTGCTGGTCAGTGGCGGCTCGTGAACTTGTGGATTGGGAGAGCTGCAGTAGATTTTGGTACATAACAAATTTCACTTCTTGATACCATTACTAATAGGCTAAGTATAGGACAAAAATAAACTACATATCGAAAAATCAAAACTTCCTGACTTAGTTGGGAGATGTCTGTGGCATCATTTGCTAATCGCTAAAAAAAAAACTAATACCATCGATTTTAGTCTGAATTTCAGATCGGCAGACACTCAACTTGCAATCTACCAGTGCATTCTGAATTGTCTTAGAATTACCTTTCAACAGTGGCATGTTCCAAATGATTTTTGAGAGGCTCATTTAGATTACTCGCGAACTGTAGCAACCCACGAAATACACCAGGGTTCTTCGAATCGTTTTTTCATCATGTCCCCTAAGGGGAAGTTCATATTGGCCACAAAATTTGATACAATCAATATTTTTTTTAAATAATTTCACGATTTTTTTCTCACTTCTTGATTATGTTTGAGAATGTTTGTTCTGTTCGTTTCATTTAATTGCACAGCAGAATGAGTTGCGTAACATAGCCAATGAAACAACATTTTTCAGGTGAGACTGCGAAGATTCGTGCATTTTGCTTTTTATGGGCAAATGTCCTAAATGTGTCACACCACTCCTAGTCCATGCAGCATCACCACCGAAGAAATACAAGAAAACAAAATACAGATTTTTTTTTGTTCACATCCACGTAACCACAAATGCTTAGCGTAAATTTCATTGTTATACTTCCTTATATACTGTATATGCACTATTTCGGCTGGATGAAGCTTGAGTAATATTTAAGTAGCATAACGGACGACCCTTTAATTTCACTTCATTACATCAAATTTCTCCGCAAGGGAAAGTTGAGAAAAATATAATTAATATTCTGTAATTTACACACACTCATGCTTGAAAATATGCACTGGTTAAGTTACGGTATTAAGACGTCACACCAAAGCAACACTCAGGTTCTAAAACTGGAAAAGAAGTCTCTTTCGTATTTTACGTGCTATATCAAAATGATTCTATTCGTGCAATCATTTTGAGTTAAGGAAAATATTAGATTCTGCTGGAGGCTGGATATATACGTAATAATAAGGCAAAAGAGAATATTAATTTCGTTATATTAACTCGATAAGATTCTACAACAATAAGTATGTGAAAAGAAAATAAAAGTTTTGTCATTAAGTTTCAAGGGAATAGAGAATCCATTTGACGCAGCATTGCAATAGCGGTGTGGGAGTGGAGGAAAGATCTTCCCTTGTGGCCTGGCTCTGGAAGCCACTGCAGCAAGATATGGGTTTTAAACAGCGCCAGTTTCCCTTTGCTTCCCTTCACCTCTCTACCCCCTGACCAAGCAAGAGAGACACTCTATGATCTGTCCCATCCTGCAGATCCCAGGACGAGTTTGAATGCAGTGTCAATTCCAATACAGTCGACGAGCAAAAAGATTATGCATAAGATAATGGTACATATTCCCGGCCAGATGAAATATAAAGCAATTTACCAATAAAAGCTGTAACAATTCTTCTACAAATTAAAATAAATATTATTTTTATTTTCCTGTTAAAGCTGGGAGTACTGCAGCTCTTATGGACGATCCGCCCCTGCTGCTGGCTCCCGTGTTTGTTATGATCTTGGTGACCGTTCATATGCAGCTGGCTCTTTTTACAACAGTAAAACTGTAAAATCATCTGCTGCTTCATCTGTTGTCAATATTCATGATGGAGAAACTATATATATATATATATATATATATATATATATATATATATATATATATATATCTATTGCTGTATTCTTAGAAACTAAGGAATACCGGTATACAAAAAATGAAAAATATGAAGAAAAAAAAAGGATTTACTTGGAAAACAACATACTTGGTAACAGTGTTCCAGCATACAAGCCAATACGTAAAATAGCAAAGAACCTAATCTCGAAATTCAGCATGGTAGTTAGCAAAGCAGCCAGCAGTGAACAGAATTTCCAGCATGCTAGCATACAGAACTACCAGCAGTGCTCACACCATGCAATCCACCACAGAATAACGCACCATGGGAACTGGACTTCAGTTTGGCACCATATGAATTTAACCGTTTGCAGTTAAACTTAAACCTTGAATATCTCCGAATCTATTTCATGTGAGTCAAATAATATTTGGGCTTAAATTATTTCATATGTGTTACAGGCAATAGGCCTAAAATAATAACTGCCAGACATCCAAAATTGAATTTGAATTCTAATAATGTGTAGAAGGGTAAAATTTAGTGAAGGCGTTTAGGTCAGAGAAGAGAACTTAATACTTGTCTTTTTTTTATAAACTTTATTTCAAACACCAATAACACATTCCAATTTTTCTTAAATTAAATACAATTCCTATCATTTGTTCACTGTGGACAATGTTAACAATCATAAGTACGATTCTATCACCGCTTTATCACCTGTAATAAGCACCACATGAAAATCTGCGAATTGTTTAATCACAACATGATCACGAACACATGATTCACTATAATGCACACAGTGAATTTTAGGTATAGATGAGGAGGCGAGACCTGGCATATGAGCTGTGTGATAGGGGAAAGAATGAGTTATCAGAAAGAGAGTTTGTTTCATGATGGTTAATATTATACGAATCTACTGACACGGAAGTTCATTTCAGACTAAAACCTATCTTCCTCTTCATACCCATTGGTGATATAGTCATGGCATATGAAAAGATCATAGGACAGAAAGATCATAGGACAGGTCTTTTCTCCTCTACTATAATTATTAGTATGAAGCAATAGATATAGGCACTTACTTATACTGTTCATTGGTCATCAAAGTAGGCTGTTTTAGTCACATAAAATGAAACTCATGAGTAGGAATCAGAAAAAGACTAACTGAGGACAGTTTTTGCAAAACTTGCTAACTGCAAAATTTTCAAAATTGAGATTTTGGTGGATTAGTTAACATAAGACATGCCTCTACATGATGCTAAAGACTTCTTAGGAAAATATTATTATTTTCTTCACAGTAGTGTGTCAAAGTGTGATCGTTTTTTCGAAACTTGCTTTCTGCTATGTGAGAGCTATAGCAAAACTTGCAGTTATTTCAGTTTTTTGTGTTTCCTATAAAATTTAGTTTTTACAATTACCAAGTTTTGCAAAAACGGTCCTCAATTACAAACACGAACTTTATAAATAGCAGCCACCCATTACTGAAAGCTATCACAAACATTGTTTTTTATTTAATTGTTAATTTTTCACAAATAATAGGCCTACTGCTAAACTAGATAATTGTGTGAATAACACTGTTTCTCATTTTGTTACTACAACTAGTATATTATTCATCTTCAAATGTCATGGGAATATGTGGCTAGACGACTGAACATATGTAGGAAATTTTCCTTAACATTTTTCTGCCAATAATGAAGTCAAGTGCAGTTAGTAAATGATCGAGTGTAATTTCTGTTAGCATCATTCTGCTCTCAAATAAGTGTACAAAGCCAATAAAATGCTATACAGATAAAAACTTAATGCAGCTATCAGAACTAGAACTTGGTAATCGGATACATTACTCCTGTGTTATAAGGCAGCACTGTTGAAAGGATTCCACCTCTGCAAAGATCATAAACCATCAGGCTAAAATGGCATTAATATGGAGCTGTTTAAATTTAGTGCCAAATCATTAAAAAGAAGATTATTAAATCCTTTAAATAAAACTTGGAAAGGAGTAAAACCACCTTTGCTGGCAAAAAGCAGTAGTAAAGGTTCCTCCAATCAGATGCGACATGGAATGTGACCCGATAGCATTACAATATTCTGATGAATATGATAACAATATCATGGTATCACGAAGAGTCACACAAACTGGCATGTCTGCAATATACAATATCTTGATGTCCTCAGCCAATCAGAATGTCATAATGGATGACCACATGCATGAATTGTTGTTTTCTAACCAGAGATGCAGTAACCAGTTAACGACAGTAGGTGTAGGCCTACATCACTTCGGATTACTTAAAAATGAACATGGAACTTTGGATTGAGTTCACAAAGGAAAATTTGTGTTTTATCACCAGAGCTTGAAACTTCGTAACGACCTCGTTATTCAGGGTGCGAGCAGCTAGGAAATGGGCATATAAAGCTGGCGAACTGCGAGACCAACAGCCGCCTTGGAGTGCATCATATTAATGTTAAGAACCCTTACTGCATGCAACAGGGTCACATTGGCAGTATGGAAGACGTTTGAATAACATCTATATATATAATTTGAACTGGTAATGGAAATTACGGGAAAACGGCTGAACGGATTTTAATAAATGGCCCCTCATTTTGAAGCTTGGAACCTAAAGTTTTTCGGAAAAGTAGTAGTTTTCAGTGAAATGTCAATTTTCCTACATAATTTTCCTATTTTCCAAAATCCATCTGTTGTCAGTTTTGAGAACTAATTTTATTCAATAACGGCCGACTTGATTGAATTTCAGAACAAAACACACACTACAATAAACAATAGGCTATTACACGAAGGCCATGACCTGCAGATTGCCGACATATTTAGAGCTCAATTCAATTTGTTATTAAAAACTGATTCTGCAGTGTATAATTTTCTGAGTACAGCTGTGTATTGGATATTCAAATCTACGAAACTTGAGGTGGTTTGATGACATTATTACCATTAGAAATTAAATACTATTATAGTTAATATCATGATGCATCTATTTTTTTCATGAATTGTACATAATATTGATGCTATATTGATGGCATGAAAGTGAAACGTTTTGTGGTTATGTAAGTAAATGTAGAGAATATCTTAATTTAGATCTTCATTTCTATAATTTACTGAGTGGCTGCTATATATAACTACAAAACTTAAGTAAGATAATAATATTGTTATTAAAAATCAAATATTTTTATACTTATTAACCCAGTGGGGTTGGGTCTTTTTCATATACTTAATAGTGGTGTAGTGTAGATATTGATATGTCTTCAGTATTGGCTCGAGAGAGCGCAAAAATTACAGTTCCTAATGGCGATGTAGTGTAGATATTGACATGTGTCATTGTCTTCAGTATTGGCTCGAGGGAGCGCAAAAATTATGGTTCCTAAGGAAAGATCAAAAGGTATTACTTAGGCTACTGATAAAATAAGAGGCCTAGAAAATTTTGTAGTCTCCAGATCATTTCAGCAAGATCTCTTAGTAGGATAAAATGATTTTATGCTCTACATTTCAAGTTCTACACGAAAATGCTATTGTTCGAAAGTTTAGCAAACCTGACATTCTTTTTTTAACTTTTGCCTACAATCCACAATGACCTGAAATAGCTACTGCTATCGTCCTGACATTGATACTTGTGTTTTCGCGTTGAAACTAAAAAACTGAAGTTGGATAGGTTCAAGAAAAAGTATTTGGCCTAAAAAAATCCATTCAGAGGGAGCATGTTTCATTATTATGGAAGCAAATAACTATATCAAAAAGACCAGTATTCTTCATTGAAAATAAATCTGAAAAATTTTGATTTGAACGTCTAACGAACTTAGTTTGCAGCAGTATTTGCTGCACAAGCCACTAGTATTGTTCTATTGCAAATGAGAGCGAGATTCATTTCCTGTATAAACACACTAAGTTTCCTAGTATTTTATGTATGTATGTATGTATGTATGTATGTATTGTATTGTATTGTATTGTATTGTATTGTATTGTATTGTATTGTATTGTATTGTATTGTATTGTATTGTATCGTATTGTATTTATGTTCAGTTTGTTTCTCTGTTTGGTTTTTACTTAGTAAAGATATTTACAAAGTGTATTATTGTATTATTAACCTACTGGTATTGTTTTGCATCATTTCTGTAAATGTTACACCGTGTGTTATATTTTATAGGTGTAAATGATGTAAATATGTAAAGAGCAATTGTATCATTGTCAATCTATATGTATGTAACAATTTGTATAGTTGTACATAAACATAATTATGTAACTAGCTGTGCATTTATGAATGCCCCATAGGTATTTCTTTTCCAGAAACGGGAATATTGTCTTGACGACAAGTTTGTTTTCCTTTCCACTGTACGTTCCTATTTCTATGCGTATCTGTAGCTGTGTTTTGGTGATGTCGCACTTGGCTGGATGTACTCTGCATAGGGTGGTAGCGATCGGTACGAAGTTTCTAGCTCTGCTTATCAGAACCCATCATACAAAGACAGCAGGGAAAGAAGATAGCTACAAAGTTTGACATAAAACAATAAGTACAATTATTTATTTATAATGTTATATCATATCATATAGGCCATACAGTTAATAAAATTAATTCGAATTGAAAAAGGTCGTAGGCCATGGCTAATGATGTTATGGCATTTGATCAAATTGGTAATGGGGGAAGGCATATCAACCTTATTTCTTGACTATTTGAAGTACGGTAACAATTTTATTGTTATTTTGACAAAGACTCACAATAGTGATTATCGTGTTCTTGTGAATCACAGATTGCCTACTTCTGAGGACAACCTTTCTGGGCCCCATATTTATACATCAATAATTTAAGACTTTTGAATAATTTTTTTTAAATTTACACATAATTGCATTGTGAATTACAGGTTTCACAGTGCATATTATAATTTTTGTATAAGCAGAATGAAATTAACAAGAAAACCTTGAAAAGAATCATTAGAACGGAAACCTCTTGGAAATTTATGTGGACAGGTAAGCCTACTGTGATAGAAAGGTTAAATACATTCAATTAGCTGCCCATATCATCTGGAAGGCTAAAATACAGCTTCCAAAAATAGCATAAAATCTGCATTTCAGTTATCTTTTTTTCAGGTTTTTGGAACATGCAATGTTGACATGGCTCTCATGATTCTTCACTTCCATTAGCTACACCTCTATAAATATAAACATTCTGTATTCGACCTTCTGTAGACACTAATCTAGTTAAACTGTGACTTTAAGTTACCAGTCTGCCTCTGCTAAAGTGTAGGTACTGGTAAAGTTTTAGTGACTAGTAAAAAACGGTAGTACAACAGAACATGTTATGTTATATTTCAAATTTATGTTTTTATTAGGCCTAGTTGCTAAATTTTTGTACAGGTAATTACATGTTTCTTACTGTATTTACCTGTGTACAAACTTCTAAAACAGGGTTTTGACTTAGATGTGGAAGGTTCCTTTTCTAGATTTGTTTAATATGTATGACCACATGGTCTCATAAACTTAGGATATAGGCCCTTAATGGAAGTCTAATCCATTGCTGGAATGGTTGGGGGTAAGATAATAAAAGTGAACACTTTAAAATTTAAAAAATATTGAAAAAGTAAAGAGTCCTTTTCCTAAAAGTATCGAGAACCCAACCTTCATTTTGTTTTTATCATGATTTTAACTGCTATTGTTCATAAGCTAACAAATTAAAGTTGAATCAATCCATGTAACACCACACCATAGATTTAAATGTTTCTTTCAACTTCCTGGTATTTTGGTCACAGTGTTGGCCAAGATTTTGTAGCATGAAAATGAAGATATCATCTGTTGCTCTTTGTGTTTGAGAAATTAACATTCCGCAGAAGTCACATAAGTATAACATGATTCATATGAAATAAAAATAATAAAATATTTTGTATAACTTATGAGTCTCATGCTTATTTTTTTAATGATAAAGACTAGTTTGTAAAACCAAATCCACCAAAACATAATTAGGCGTAGTAGGCTACTCTATCAATAATTTTATAAGAATTAAATGTGAGAGTGGTTATGTTTTAGTACCGTATCACGCCTATTTTGATAAAATTATAGGCTATATTTTAATATATGAGGGGTTCGGGCGTAAAACATGGTAATTGACATTTTGGTAAAAAATAAGATATAGGTATAGTGTATAATATGGTATCTTACATTTTGCGCAATGAGTTAGATACCGGTACTAGATACTAGTATCTAACTCGTTGATACTGCGTCTAATGCAGTAGTTAGTTTTGCAACATCTCGACAGATGGCAGAAGTAACAGATTTTCCTTTCCTCGTGACTGTACAAACTGTTGCACGTATAAATATTTAATTTACCTACCCAATAACTTCAAAATGCTAAAACGTCACTTACCATATTTTACTCCCGAACCCCTCATATGATAATATGTAGTCTGTATCTATAATCTTTCCTCCTAAACTTATCTTCCTTGCTCAAAGTTTCAGACAATTCCAATTGATAGTTTACACATGATTTTAAACTTTCTACAAAGTGTTAATCAAAGTAATGTGAGCCACCTGAATTAATCCAGTTAATACTTTATGTAATTTTCACATTTCCTGAGTATATCAAAATGGTAGTTTACTTATAAAAATCAGTTTTAAACAAATTGAATGCTACATAATTCATAGATCTATAAAAATAATTAAATTACTTTTCTCAGAATAGATGCCATTTACATCTGGTATATGGGTCAGTCACCCAAGAGTTTCATTTAAAGTGACATAAAGCACTTATAATGAGTTGGGACCTTTAAAAAATGACATCACATCTTGACTTCAATTCCCTTCCTTCAATAATCCTTGTTCTGTGAGCAGGTTTTGACAAAACGCATGGTAGCCTTCATCTTCCAGCATTTCGGCTGCAGCTTGTTTTACTTCAGTTATTGCAGTAACTATTGTTTTATCATCTCCACTCTCCACTGCACTCTTTAAAGCTTCCATCTGTGCTCTATCGAAATTAATGTAAGAATCTGCAAATTGCACAATCCGCTGGGCCTCATCTTTTAATGTTGTTTTGTGATACTTCTGAGCTCCTGAAGTGTGAGACCTATAACAAAAAATATGACAGTGTAACTGTTGCAATATTTTCTTCATATGTTCTAATGAATGTGTCTAGGCTTCTATAATTTATTTTTGTATACTATTCAATTATTGTATTGGAGGCTGGTAGCGAAACATTGTTTTTATATTGACTTAATCTGTTTACTATGTATTGTATTTTTTGTTTAGCATAACTGATGAATTGTATGTACTGTAAATTGAATAGTATACTGTATAGGTCAACTGATGAATTGTTTAAGCTTATAAATTGAATTAATCTACTTCATATGAATTGTATAGCTTAACGAAAATAAGTTTGTAAATTGAACTAATTTGATTGTATATGTTTGTATAGTTTGGCTGATGAATTGTATATGTTCTTAAAATGATTACTAGTCTGTGTAGCTCTACTGATGAATTGTATATAGACCTACTGTAAATTGAATGGTAATATGTATAGCTCAACTGATGAATTGTTTATGATTATAAATTGAATTAATCTACTTTATATTAATTGCACAAATTTGTATAGCTTAATGAAAGTATGCTACTTTGTATTGTATATATTTGTATAGTTTTGGCCGATGAATTGTATATGCTTTAAATTGAATAGTAATCTATATAGCTCTACTGATAAATTGTTTGTGTTTGTAATTTGAAGTAGTTTGCATGATATGTATTATCAATTTCTGTATATCACAACTGGTTGAATTGTTTATGCCTTAAATTTAATTAAATTGTTTTGTATTATAATATAGCTCAACTTATGAATGATCGTTTGCTTTTGTAAATTTAATAATCTGATTGGCTATGTATTGTATAATTTTAGTAGAGCCATCGATGTAGCTCAGTCGGCAGACTCGCTGGGCTGCTGATCCGGAGCTGCGTTCGGGCTTGGGTTGGATCCCCCTTTGGACTTTGATTTCTTCGGAGATTTTCCCCAGCCGTGGGACTGAAGCCGGATGGTCTATGGCGAGTCCTTGGCATCAACCCCTTTGATTTGATTACCACCTTTGATTTGATTACCTGGTTGGGTTTTTCCGAGGTTTCCCCCACCGAAAAGGCAAATGCCGGGTAATATTTTGGCGAATCCTCGGACCTCATCTCATCTCACTACGTCTCGCCAAAATGTAAAAAAAATTGTACAAAATTGTAAAAATTGTAGAAAATTACTAAATTGTAAAACTATAAAAATTTGTAAAAATTGTAATTGTAATATTGTAAAATGTTGACATGTTCCACATCTTAAAGCTTCATTGCTCATGTAAGATCTATGGAATAAAATAAATGAATGAATGAATGAATTTACCTTGTTTGACCCCACACTAAAAACAAGTACGGTAATTTGATCAGGACAATGCTGTGGCAGCCTTTACCCTTAGAAATAACTCAGTATAGTTAGTGACCAGACATTCCGATTTGACTGGGATACTCCCATTTTTCAGAGTCATGTCTCTTTGTCTGCCAGATTAGGCCAGAACGCTTGGAAGTTCCAGTTTCCCGAAGTGAAATGAAATGATCAATTATTTGAAATTGTAAATGAAATTACTTAACTTTCAGCATTAGTGAATAGTTATAAGTTAGAACGTTAGCATTAGGTTAAGTCGTGGGTAAAAAAAAAAATCGTATCATGACATACTATTTCATGACGTAACAATGTTTCTCGCATTTCATCAAGTTAACTCAGTTAAAAATGAGTCATTCCCTAGCATGTTAGATATCTCACTCTTGCATTCAATAATATAATAAGATACCGATATTGTTGGATCTGTTTCACAATCATTAGATTATTCGCCATTTCATGGTTCGTAAGTTGATGCCTCTGTAAGTGCAGAACATAGGCGAAGAGAAAACAATTTCCTTGAGGGGGCAAAGCAAAACTATAGAATACAATGTTAAAATTAAAATATACCGTCTATACTTATTTAGTTTTTATATAATTGATTATAACATAAACGTTTTCGGCACTAATGTGCCATTTTCAAATGTATGAAAATTTGCCTAATTACATATTCAAATAGATGCACATGAACTGTGTGAATGAAACATATAATGTGTACCCTTGATGATCTCATATCACATATAAAACTATCTATATGTAGATAATTAAATATTAAAAACACACACTTATTACTAACATTTTAAAATCTGTTTTGATTTTCTGCTGCAATTATCCATCATTTGGTGGAACACTGGGGTTATCTTGACGTATTATGTAGTCAAATGCAGTTATTCAATTACTTTAAATGTTATAAACTTACACTGAGGTACTAACTGTTAAAATATTAAAAATCCTTTATGTTAATTCATTGTTATTGCACCAAGGTTCCTTGTTTTTTGTTCACTTTCACATATTGGAGCACTTTACCATGATCGAATGTGGTGCGTAATATAAGTTACATTGATACCTAGCTATTGTTTTCCTACGGTTTGCCGTTGTTGGATTATTACATATTCATGGTTGTCACCGTCCGATTATCAGTCAAGCCATTACACTGCGAACATACAATATTGTTGTTACGTATTTGAATATGCTGATGGTTAAATGCATTGAATTGAGCTAGTCACTTACGTACAATGGCTGGACATGTTGCGTGCTCGACGTTGGCCAGGCTACGACTGAGAGTCGTTCGATGCTCACAATGGTTCTTATCTTAATGAACATCTGGCGGAACCGGAAGTAATGTGGGGATGGGGGGATGTGATGTAATAAGCTGAGATGATGTAGTCTGATTTTTCGAAACTAATTTAAATAAATTGAATAATGGGTTCTTGGGATTAACTATTTGCTCGTTTAAAAGTTGGTTCCCTTTATTAAAACTCTTAGCGATGTAATATTGTTCTACCGTGTCTATTATGGGGCTGTTAGTGACTTTAATAATTTTTAGTGCATCTTTTATATTACATAATTCATGGCCTTCTTCAATAAGGTGATGAGCATATTTCGACTTGTTTCTATTGTATTTGAAATCTGTGGCATGTTCTTTGTATCTTATTTTGAAATTACGGCGAGTTTTACCGATATACTGTTTGGTGCAGTTCTTGCATTGCAATTGGTATATAACACTATTTAGGAGAGGTTCATTGGTGTTGATTTTATTGGGGATTATGTTATGAAGCTTGTTATTGGTTTTGAAGGCTATGTTTTTAACATTGTATTACAACTTGCTTATCGGATAAATCATACAACATGAAATTAAAAACTATAGAATCCCCATATAACGGGGTTATGAGAGATATCATTTATCTCCTCCCCCATTATACAGTAGCTTAACCGTGGTACAGTATATCGGAATATGATAATTTAATAAAGGCATTTTCGGGGGGCATGTTTCTTACAGAGTTACATTCATATCCGCAATGTTTTGAACCAAGTTGTATAGGGCTTGAACTATAGGTCTACTACAAATTATAAAGGGCATAACTTAAAACAATCTCCCTCTTTTTCTCTCTCGTACAGAAACACATGCATACATCAGTAAAACTACGTAACAGTGCTAACAGAAACTTTTTTATATTAAGCTTACCTTCCGAAGATATATGAAATGTAAATACTAATTAATCTATTTAATCTCATCTTCAAGTTTACACATTATACTGGAATCACTTTTCTTTTTTCTGCATTGTTGTGCAGTATGTTATTCATACATCTCCAAGTGGCAGCCTGAACACTGGCAGACTTCTAACATGTTAGTACAGGCTGTTACAAAAGAAAAATTACAGTGCTTCCATTCCTCAAATTAGGTAGGTATAGGAATTCTTATACATTCAGAAATTTAAAATAAATAATATAGTCCAGACACATGATCTGAAGACATTAATTCATCAATTTAAGCACAGAAACTTAATCATAAACAAAAGCAAAAAAGATCTTTTGAATTCAATAGAATAATAGAAAAAAAAGAGGTCAGACAAGTTTGGGAGGGCAGTGCCCCCCCCCCCAATATCTCCGCCTATGGTGCAGAAGCATAGAGGAAGCAAGCAGCAGTTATGGCCGCGTGTAGAATAATCAGCTTCAACTCTGAGGAATATGGTCACCTTAGTATAATCAATTTTGTGAGACAGAATGGACTCCCGAACTGTTGTGAAAATTATGGTTAGAAAGAAAATCCTGTCTCTCTTTGAGCTTGAATCCAAATTCTTCTACATGGATCATTTAATAATTAGTGGCAACATTTGAATTAACAGTACATTCCACATTCCAGAGCTATGTCATTGCTGAAAACATAATATTCTAAGACAATAACAACTTAATTTTCTACATTAACAATAAAGGATTCTGAATTACCTACCAATCTAACATGATTTTAAGAAATACTTTCAGTGTCCGGTTTTTTTTGTATGTTCTCAACATTTTCCTTACCTCGTCTTTTTTTCTGGACTCTTTCTCTTCCATCCTCGAGAATGATGCTTTGTCGTTTCTGCTTGAGCTATGAAGTCATTACACTTTTCCCAGAACTCCAGCAGTTTTGCTCCGTCTGCAAACTCCCTAGATACGAGATACTCATGAAACTTTTTTCTCGCTGTTGCACTAAGTAACACATTTGATAGTTTGTGAGTCCATCTTCTCACACTCTCGGGAGATACATTACTTCCTTCTCCACAGCTTAAACATCCCGCCATGTAGAAGTATCAGTCATTCAACAGCCATCAGCTCTACGACCTGTAATTTGTAATACGAATGTTATATATTAATAAAGGAATTTTAACATTCAAATTCATTATGTTTTCTTAAGAAACTTAATCACAAAACCTGAATCCCCCTATTACTTGTTGTATAATGGAGTGATATAAAAACTCTTATTCTCACCATTCTTGCAGAAAAGTGGTGTTACTGCTATGCAGACTTTATTTTATATACTTTTCGTAATTACTGTTTAGAAATAACTTTATATTACTATTTTTACCTTAAATACTTTACAGGCTGGATGGTAACCTCTGCACCAAAATTTAAGAGATGATCTTTGGACCTACATGTTAAATGTAACAAAACTTTTATTACTGGTACACTTTTCCTTCGATGTAGCACCGTTAAGCAGGAAAAAAACAGTCTTTGCCCAATGTTTGCAGCACTCTATTATGTTAATGGCCAGAGAGAAGTGGCTGATTGCTATACAAGCAGATAGATAAAAATAATCTGAACAGTTAATGTCTTGAATCTTGTTTTGCATATTAAACCGTTTAGTCATGAATTTAAATAGGGAAAATGCGTGTTATTATTCAGTTGAGAACTTCTGTCATCTAGTCTGCTGTCAAAAAATCTTAAAGTTAGAATTTATAAAACAGTTACATTAGCGGTTGTTCTACGTATATGGTTGTGAAACTTGGACTCTCACTTTGAGAGAGGAACAGAGTTTAAGGGTGTTTGAGAATAAGGTTCTTAGGAAAATATTTGGCGCTAAAAGGGTTGAAGTTACAGGAGAATGGAGAAAGTTACACAATGCAGAACTGCATGCATTGTATTCTTCACCTGACATAATTAGGAACATTAAATCCAGACGTTTGAGATGGGCAGGGCATGTAGAACGTATGGGCGAATCCAGAAATGCATATAGTGTTAGTTGGGAGGCCGAGGAAAAAAGATCTTTGGGGAGGCCGAGACGTAGATGGGAGGATAATATTAAAATGAATTTGAGGGAGGTGGGATATGATGATAGAGACTGGATTAATCTTGTACAGGATAGGGACCGATGGTGAGCTTATGTGAGGGTGGCAATGAACCTGCGGGTTCCTTAAAAGCCTTTTGTAAGTAAGTAAGCAAGCAAGCCATGAATTTAAATTGAATAATAGCGAAAATTGTTTAAATAAATCTTGCAACACAGTGCACGTCGTGTATTACAAACTGAGTATGGCAGAGGGGGAGGGGAAGGTAAGGAGTGCAGGCCGCGCTTGCTTAGCGTTATTGGAGCAGCAAAAACTTCATAGAAACATACAATTTCTTCCAAAACGGTGAATGTTGAAGAAAAAGCTTACTTAGATTTTTCAAATCTCTCTTCATTATGTATTACCAGTTTCATTTTGGTGCAGAGGTTACCATCCATCCTATATTTTATCTGTATAAATATAATGTTTAAATATAATTTAAATATAATATTGGTGAGCTCTTTTACTTTTGTCTCAAGTTTCCTTCCCTTTTTAAAAAATTTAAAAATTATGTTTTTCCTCATCCATTGAACTTTATTAACATAAATTAACACAGAATGCCACAGTGAATACGATTTCCTGAAGTGAACATTACCAAACGTCATTGAAATCCTGACAGTGTTGTCAACTTTACCACACTTATTTTCCGTGTTATCTAGCCTACTTCAAATTTTGGTGGATTTATACTTCTTACTATGATAATTCATTTTACCTGACTTACGCAATTGTATTTCTTTTGTTTAAATGATTATCGGTACATTGTAAAGGAATTCATATTTATTTACACAAAAAAATTCAGTGACATATAAAAGGTGCATACTTTTTCATTATGCATTTTATACAGTGACTAATAAAACTATTATTTTATATGATCTTGTAAAACTAATCGCTTCTATGAAAATTTTTTCCACCTACAAAAAAAAGGATCTGCAAGTAGTGATCACTTATCATTTAAAAAATAGGGACTGTTGCTACCTGCATAGGCCTCAAAGCCTGAGCAGATAAAAAAAAATGACATGTGTTACAATGATTCCTAGACAGCTACAACGAAAGTTACGAGACCCAGTTTGTGAGGGTAGTAGTGAAAATTTCAAACGTGAGTTAAATTAAGAAAATTATGTGACCCAGTTTGTGAGCGTAGTAGTGAACAATTAAAACATACCCAATAAATGTGGAAAAAAAATGCCATTGCGACTGGCAAAAAGCATTAAGAGTGATGGCCGAGGGTACAGTGATTCAGAAAAGAGTATATATGTCGAAGTCAAACGAAAACTACAGCACAAGGCCCAGTTAAAGGCTGCGCACAAGAATCGAAATTCGCTTCAGTGTGTAATGGAAACGAGTTTGGTACTTTAATATAGATGGCTTTAACATTAAGTGATATCGAGATGTTTCTGCGAGTCAGATTTTTGTAGCTATTGTTTTCTTTTTATTATTATTATTATTATTATTATTATTATTATTATTATTATTATTATTATTATTAAATTATTATTATTAAATTATTATTATTATTATTATTATTAAATTATTATTATTATTATTATTATTATTAAATTATTAAATTATTATTATTATTAAATTATTATTATCATTATTATTATTATTATTATTATTATTATTATTATTATTATTATTATTAAATTATTATTATTATTATTATTATTATTATTATTATTATTAAATATTATTATTATTATTATTATTATTATTATTATTATTATTATTATTATTATTATTATTATTATTAGCTACAGAGGAATTATTAATGGAGAATACAATCTATTTCATTATTTTTAGTAGCACATAATAGTTCTACGTTTAAAAGCTTGCAGCATAGCACAGCTGTGCTCCAAAATCTTTTTTCTGGCCAAACAATATTCGGTAAAATTATATTCTAATACGAGACATATGTCCTTCTTACTATCAATGTGATATTTCATAGTTCATTTACTTACACAAAGCTCACTGTTACTTGGTAATACGAGTAATATTTTATATTTACTTATGCATGTACTGTAATTATACAAGTCTAAACTGAATTTTGAGAGACCATTAGTAAACATCTATTTAAAAGATAACAATCATTAATTTACAAGGGTAAGGGTAGAAAAGCTTCGTACCTATGCTTACTGTTTCCATGCTAACTATTGGGTTCCATTGATGTAGTACCTTTTTGGAAATTGTCGGTAGGAATTTGAATATGCAGAAAATGTTTATCTCACGACATTTATTTAAATAAAGCCAATACAATTCACAGTCTTTTTATACAAACATAAATTAAGGACATTGCTTTGTTCTGTAATTACCAGTACATTTCAGTCTCAGTACGACAGCATTCCAAACTTTGATTGCCAGTTAAACATTTGCTGTGATAAGTAAATTGATATCTGCTTACTGTTCAGACTAGCGAAAGACTGCAATAAAAGCAACACTGTATCTTCGTTTTCATCTGTCTACAATAAAAACTTGGTGACTGTAATAACAAGAGCTAAAAATCTGCACCAGTACTGAAAGATAGTTGAAGATGCCACAATTTTTACTTTCATAAACCTAGAATCCCCAAAACTTCTTGAAGAAATAGATACCATATCACTTATAAAACAAACATCACAGTATATGAAATGTGAATTTTACTATTACACCAACTTTTTAATAGAGTGAAGACATTTGAAGTGCTAGCAAAGATCTGGCATTTATTCTAGCAGCTATGTTTGTCCCCCTCTACCTCGCATATTAAGATCCCACGTGAACACTGCAGTTAGCTTTCAGAAGTTGTACTGTGTCTTGTTGGTGTTCATGTTTAGATTTACTGTCTTATGTGCTTATCTGTTGGTCACTGATAGAAAGTCAGACATACACTGTTGAATAAAAAAGTTTTTAAATGTGCTTCATATGTTAAAATAGATTCTGTGAAAGAGTTAAGAAGATTGTTTTACACAAAGTACCCAGATGTTAATGCTTCATGTAGACTATATAAAATTAATAAAACATTTTAGAGAAACTGAATCTGTCTATATGATGTATAAAAAAACAACTAAACAGAAAAGACGTGCTTGCATCTTGAAAAAAAAAAAACTTGATAAGGTTGATACTAAACTAGAAAATTCGCTTATGACATGGGTGTTCCTTACAACCTTCACACAATGAGGAACTGGAACGTAATAATTATCATCACCAGCATCACCATTCTGTACAAGAATTCAGGGGTGTGAATAAAAACTTTTTAAAACAATGCCAAGAATGTTTACAAGTGAATAAGCGCTCAGCATTCCAAACATGGGTGCTTTTTTAAAACTAATATTAATTTTAATTTGGGTATTAGCGATTTCATGCCGTAAATTCATTACAGTGTGTGTCAGCATGCGAGATGAATTTAATTCTACAACAAATGCGACCGTTCTTGAGCACTTTAAATGTCTACACTTTACTAACCAACTTAAAAGTAACTTTTCTTTTTATACATCTTTTAAGACATGACAACTGAATATGCTCTGTTTTTTTTAAGTAAATAAATCTAAACGTAAATACAAGTTTGCATTAAAATCTATTATTTATATGATTTTATTCGCAGTTAACTTTGTTAACAACTTGAAAGAACTAAAGATTAAAATATAATTACTGTACCAGTAACCTTAATTGTCTTTATGCAACATCTTTTATGTCGTACAGTTTTCGTCTGTGCTTTTTTTACAATATGAAAGTAAAAATCTATTGTAATAAGACTAATAAGTGTAACGTAATAATAATAAATAAGAATCAACACATAATTATTTCAAAATATCTAAGTTGCCTATGATAAACAATAAGGGTAGAAAATACTAGTAGGCACTGGTATTTTTAGGCAGATTGCATTTACTTATTTATTTTTTGTCTAATTATACAACATAGCGATGCAAATTTAAAACTTACTAACAGACATGTATATATGATCATGAGTAAGCTCACGCCATCAGGAGAGAATTTCCTTTCATTTGCATATAATTGTCCCATAGTTGACAATCATATGAAAAGGTTATTTTAATAGTGGTATAACTCCACTTTTTGTCAAATTGGAGTTAACTACACTTTCAGTATTATAAATGTCCATTCTTTTTATTATGTAAAAGTGGTACTACTCCTCACTTTCTTGTACTGCCAACATAGTGTAGGCCTACCATAATGAAGACGTCTTAGATAATCTTATAAGAAAATTATTTTAATAGTGGTATAACTCAACTGTGTTACATGTGAAGCCAAAATGAGTGATTCTAAAGACATTCTGAGTGATTCTGATAATATTGATGATCAAGATCTTGATCCAAATTATCAAATATATGAAGGTAAATGATATGCCATAAAAGCATTATTCTGGTACACCTCCAAAGGTCTGCCTCGGATTTATCAATCACACATTGAAATTTTTTATTTGAATAATAGTACGGTGTACCCTCCATTGTCCCTCCTTTATTAAACATTTCCACACAATTTTCATAAACCCCAGGAGTAGAGAGACAGCTTAATCTCTGACAAAGAGGCATGAACTATTATTCTTCAAATATTTCACATTCTGAATTTTCTTTACACATGAAGACTCTGTATCTCAAAATCAATGTAAACGGAGATGTACCATTATTAAAATAATGCCTTCATATATTAACAGGAGCAACATTGAATACGGTCTGACTTCATTGACTGCATCTCGCCAGATAAAAATAAATAAATAAATAAATTCAACATTATGGCACTTCAAGATTATGTTATAAATTGCAGTTAAGATTTTATTTAGCACTTAGTAGCGACAGCACCAGCAAAGAGATTTCAGTAGATGAATATCCATTTTTCTGCTTCTTCTGCTTTCTGTACAGGTATCGGAAGTATGGGTAAACTTCGTTTCAGAACATTTCAAACCAAATTTATTAGTTAGTGCACAAGTGATAATCAGTATGTCAATAAATACGAATTATTAGAAACATTTACAAATGCCGATTTTTTTCAATTATACGAGATACGCTACAGAGGAGAAGGAATGCCTACCATAATACCCCTGCACAAATTAAAAATGTTGGTGCCACCTCTACTACTCAGCCTGTCCATAATTCAGGTTGAAAAAACCTATTATCTGCATGTATATGTACTGCAGTCCTCTAAAATATGTTCACTGGAATATTGACATTTACTTTAATTCAACTTAGGAGGTAGATAAGTAAAAAAAAGCACGAGTATCTACATTTAATTATATGTCTATGTTTTCTTCCATACTAGTGTATCATAAACGAATTAACAGACATTTCACACAATAACACTACCAGTTACATGAATTTTTCTGACACATTACAGCTCAATAAAGATATATAATCTATAGTATAGTTATTAGGCATTTAATCTTTACTGAGTATATCGGTAGATAACATTAGAAATAACAGTTATTATCAGTTTAGGACCCTCAAATCAAGAATAAACTTTCACTGAACTAAATGTATGTAAACTGATTGAAAGCATCTGTTATATAGACTATAATAGAAGAGTGATTTTCCAAACGGTGCTAAGTCTTTATAAACAATTTTTTATTTTATAGGTTAACATTATTTCCTATACATCTTATACAGGAATACGCTCGAAACTTTCCAAATGGTGTTATGTTCCTTGTTATTCCCATTATAATCTCACAGTTTTTTTCCTGTGTGCTAAGTCAATAGTATCAATGTTCCAAACTGTGTTAAGTCATTGTAATGTAATATTAAAAAGATTATTATTACTAAGACATTGTCTTCTTTCAGTTTTACACGTAATGCAAAATGTTCAAATAAACATACATAAATCAAGTGACTTAGCACATTTTGGAACATATTAAAATGTTTAACAGCATTATTGCCTAGCACAATATCAATTTCCAAAAATTAAATTCTATCAATAAAGCACTTTCCATAATGTTTTAACTGCCAAAGTCTCCTTTCAGTACCTTCAAGATATTTCCATTTATAAAAAAATCACATTTCCTGAAAAAGTATTTTTTTTTTTTGACTTAGCACCATTTGGAAAGTCACTCTTCAATTATTTTTAATACAAATTTAGTAGTCCATACAGAACCAGAAGTGGTGTGGGGTTTTTGCAACATGTCACAGATATAGAAACATTCGACGTTTCAGTGCTGTGTATCAACTCCTTTATTGAAACAGTGGATGTTCTATGACACTGCAAAATTCCGAAAAATCTCTATAAAACTGTTAAAGTTTTTAAATTGTACGTATGTAAAATCAGGAGTTGAGAGTTATATAACTTCGTCATGTTTTACTGTATATATTATAATGATGATATTAGAAATGTTACAAAAAAGAAAATTTCGAACTTCAACATTTTAAATTTCATATTAGTGTTAGAAGTTGTTTTTTTTTCAAATGTTATGTCATGGAATATTTTTACTTATGATTTGCCTCTGAGATATAAGTGATATGTATAACAACAATGAACACTCTTAATCTTTGGGAAGAATATGTTATTTTTTAATACAATGGTTTTTCAATTGCGCTTCTTTATATAATAAATATTTCCATGCAGGGGCGGATACAAGGGGGGGGATTAAGGGGATATATCCCCTCCCGAAATTTTGAGAAAAATACGAAACAAGAAACAAAAGTAATATTAATTTTAATTCGTGAATGTACATAGGAATTAGAAAGTTTTCTACGTAAATTCTCTTTACTAAAATGTTAAATTCCAAGAATTGCAGGAAGACAAACTCAGCGTTCTTACTTCAAGACAGAGTCATGAAGAGTATTTTAGGCTTTTAATTTTCCTTCTCTTCTTAGACTATTTCATTAGTCAGCTCAAGGACAGGTTTTTAAATCATAAGGGAATCCTAAATTCCATACAAACTTTGCTGCCTAAAAACATAGGGCGAGCATCAGATGAAGATTTATAAACTGCTGTTGAGGCTATAGTACATCAGTGTCCCAATGATGTTGATGCATCACCAGAGTCTTTCTTCAATGAATTGAGGATGCGGAGAAGAAATTTCCTTGATCAGAAAAATCTTCACCTAATAACTACTGATTTTATATCATCTTTGAACAGGTGCAATGAAATTATTTTTCCCTGCACTCGCAAGGTGCTGAAACTTTTCTGCACGTTGCCTGTAACTACAGCAACACCAGAACGGTCGTTCTCAACTTTGCGGTATTTGAAGACTTACTTGAGGAGCACGATGGGAGCAGACAGATTAAATAGACTGGCCTTGATGTATATACATAAAAATGTAGAAGTAAAAGCTCATGAAGTACTACATGAAATGTCTAAGAAGCCTCGTCTCCTTCTTCTGTAAATGTCATGCTGTCATTGCTTTTGTATTGCAGTCATTGTAAATGTTAAAATTAAAAAATTATGGTTTATTTAACAACGCTCGCAATTGCCAAAGTTATATCAGCGTCGCCGGTGTGCCGGAATTTTTTCCCTCAGAACTTTTCCATGCCAGTAAATCGATTGATATGAGGCCTGTCGCATTTAAACACATTTAAATGCCATCGAGCTGGGTTAGAGTAGAACCCGCAACTTCAAGCACAGAAGGCTATACCGACAACGCTACTCAGGCCAACTTGTAAATGTTTGTGACTCGGAAACAAATTGTGAGTATATAAACTTATTTCTCATTACTCCATTTTTACTATCTCCTCAAATCCCTCCCCGAAAAAAAATCCTGCGTCCGCCCCTGTTTCCATGATTGTATAAAAATAAAAACTAGTATAAATAAATAATTTAACTCAATAAGGAATAGTTCATTTTTAGGAATAAAATTGTCACAGTGACAAGAATGTTTCTTTAAATATCTTTAGAGATGGTTACAGTATCAGTAATGTACAGAATATTCTCTCGAAAACAGTGCAATGAATTGAAAGGAAATTAAATTAATACGTAGCAAGTACTATAAGCAAATCCTAATTGTACAGAGCTCGAAGACTGCCAAGTTATTGGTAGCGAAAATTGTGTACTTAGGCCCATATTTATGCATAGGCACATTGGCCTGGGACTGGGGCAGCAAATTCGAAGGAGTGACAGAATTTTTAAGGAAAAAAAAAAATCGGGGTGAAAATAAACTGTCGATGTTTTTGTACCTCACAGATATCTACTTTAGGTAGTAGCATGTTAAAATGATTGTTGTTACATGCCACTTTTTCACAGTTTGACTACTAAATGTCTAAGATTTACATAAGTTAATGTAGGAAGGGGGGGCGCAGAGTTTTTTCGGGCCTATGAGCATAACACTACTTAAATATCGGGCTGTGTCTACCACTTTTTGAATTAATTTAATTATTTAATACTTTTCTTGAGGTGGGCAGGGCATGTAGCACGTATGGGCGAATCCAGAAATGCATATAGAGTGTTAGTTGGGAGGCCAGAGGGAAAAAGACCTTTGGGGAGGCCGAGACGTAGATGGGAAGATAATATTAAAATGGATTTGAGGGAGATGGGATATGATGATAGAGACTGGATTGGTCTTGCTCGGGATAGGGAGCTATGGCGGGCTTATGTGAGGGTGGCAATGAACCTGCGGGCTCCTTACAAGCCATTTGTAAGTAAGTAAGTAAGTAAGTAGGAGTTATTTTACATGACAGTAAATCTACTGACATGAGCCTGTCGCATTTAAGCACACTTAAAATTCATCGACCTGGGCTAAAATGTATATTAAGAAGATAATATAATATGCCATCTTTTTAAACCGATCTTTACTGAAATAATTTCTCGCACAGCACTTTTTCATTACGTAACTGTCCACTTACCATATCTACCTACTTTTCAAGTTTAAAGTTTAGGTACCATAAAATTTTGAACGACTTTTTCAAACTATGTCGGCACCAAGAAGCACTGTGGTTATCATTCAAATCAAAATTGTTTCAATTGGCTTGCAGACCAGAAACCTTTTTTAAACTTACTATTTTTCTAGATATTAAATTTTACTTAAAACAGAAAATATTGTGCATTATTTCAGAATGCAAATTTAATAAATCACATGAACATACAGGATTTTAAAGTATCATCAAATTAAGTTACAAAAAAGAAAGTCTGTGTTAGTTTTATAGTTAGAACATAAATTCTGTACCTCAGTGCGAAATGGATGGAAGTCACAAAAACATAACTTTTCAGGAAAGCGAAAAAATCACAAAACAAGTATATGAAAAGCAATGGTCCTTCCATCCTTTGACATCTCAATTTAAAGAGAATACGGATTTTGTGCACTTTTATCTTTTTCTTGCTGATAGAGGAAGAAATTCTGATCAAAATGATGTTCTTATCTCAAAATCAGTAAAATTGTACTTCCCTCCTTTTTGTTCTGAGGTACAGGATTGTGAGAGCTACAGACTAAGCAGTTTAAAAGTTCCAAAAATTGTTCTGCCAGCTGATGGCCTGAGCTCCATGCAATTGCTGGCGTTCCCCTCCATGGAAATGCCGTCCTTAGGACAGTTGTGTTGCACAGTTTCAAGTAAGATTTTATTAGTGAGTACAGTAGTGTTGTGCAATGATGAGATATTCAGTGCATCGTCGTATATTCATATTCAAGGTGTACATCAAATGCAGAAAGTGCAGCATCTGCCACACAGGCAGAGTAAGACTAGCATTTAGCATGGGAGCCTAGTTCCAACACGAAAAGCATTATTAAAGTTAGTGGATAAGTTTAATAAAATAGGTTCTGTAACTGAGCAGAAAAGAAAAGGAAGTTGCCATGTGTTTACAGAAAAAAAAATGGATGCAGTAGGTGTTGTCTTGGAACGAAGATCGTCAAAAATTTTTAGACGTCTAGCACAGCAGACAGAAATTTCTCAAAGATCTGCAATGGGCAAGCAACTTATCCACTGACTTTAATATTGCTTTTCATGTTGGAACTGGAAATTTACAACTAAATGCTTGCCGAACATTGAAATCTTTCAAATCCAAGTTAGAAAATTATCTTATGACGAGTTGCCAAACTAACTTAATATTATGACAAGTGTTGTATTGCATGTTTCCACGTATTCACATTTTTTTTAATGTTCTAGTGATATTTAACTTATTTTATATTTTTGTTTTCATATTTTCCGATAACGGTATATCTCTAATGTGATAAGTTGAGCTGTATATAATCATAATTTTCCTTACTGTGTGTACTTAAAAATATTGTATTCATTGTATGCTTTGTACTGCACTATTTTATTACTACTATTAGTATTATTATTACTATTAGGCCTGTTATTATTATTATTGTTATTATTATTATTGTTATTATCATTATTATTATTATTACTATTCTTATTATTATTATTATTATTATTATTATTATTATTATTATTATTATCAATAATTGTCTTATTTTTTTATACTTTGTATGCCTCATGTATTTTTGACCTGCTGTTCACATTTTATTATGCTTTTTTCTTTCTTTCTCTATGTTATATATTATGTCTGATTTCTTCTTACTTGTTGTTTACATTTTATTATTATTATTTTGTTCAGTTTTGTGTGTAAAATTGTAGTGTACTTTGTAAATTTGTAGTGTTTTTGTAACTCAGTTTTTACTCCTGCTTGAGTGTAAGAGAAGGCCATATGGCCTTAACTCTGCCAGGTTAAATAAATCATTATTATTACTATTATTATTATTATTATTATTATTATTATTATTATTATTATTATTATTATTATTATTCTGCCTAGATCTCCCAGCTAGGTCCAATGGACCCGTCAACCAATAGCAGGTGTGGTCCTCCAGACATTCTGGTTGTGTGTGAATGAAGTAGCCACCAAAACGTTAAAATATGGTGTTCACTTAAATCGGCTACAACTTGCCATTTTTCACTTAGAAAACCTACAAATTAAACCAAACCCTTTAACTCTATTAAATATAGAATATAATCTAAATTTAACAGAAGAAATACTGAAATCAGAAGTAAACACTGAAATACTAAAACAAATGTCTTTAGAGACAATTAATATTAGAGACCCTCCACAAAACTGGCTTCATTTATACACTGACGGATCCTTGATCTCCAGAGAACAAGGTGCCGGTGCAGGTGTTACGTGCTGTCTCTTCTCACTTTATAGATCTCTTGGGTATGGAACAACAAGTTTTGATGGAGAAATCATTGCAATAAGTGAAAGTCTCAGGAATCTTCTATGCCACATCAGTAAATTTAAAAATGCACTTATATTGTCAGACTCCAAAGCAGCTATTCTATCAATAGTCTCTAAACACACACCTTCATCTCAAACAGCAGAAATAACTAAAATGCTCTCTCGATTAATATCGCTCAATAAAAGAATTGTATTCCAATGGATACCATCCCATTGTGGAATCCTGGGAAACAAGAATGCGGATGCTTTAGCAAAGAAGGGCAGCACTGCTACTTACAGACCTGTTACTAAATCTACGTATTACTCTGTGAAAAGATTTATTAAATCTACATACTTAGACTTCAACAAACAAAATTTCATAACACAATCCCAAGGGAAAAAATGGAACTCTCTGCATCAAAATCCACAGTTAATTCCCGATTTACCACGAAAATCGTCTGTAGCTGCATTTAGATTGGCAACAGGCCATGATTGTTTGGCCAAACACCTGCATAGAATTGGAATATATCAGTCCCCTAACTGTCCATTGTGCAACTCAAAGCAAGAAATGGATTCGGAACACCTCAAAATCTATGCTTCAGTGGCTGGTCATGATAATATCTTTGAAAAATAGTGGAGTGCAAGAGGTCAAATGACTTTATTGTCAAACGACTGGCATTAGAAAACAACAACTTTCTGCACCTGATATACCAGTACAACTTGACATACATACGAAGACATAGTGAATATCTCACTATTGCAGAACACTCCTGTACTCACTAATGAAACATTATTTCAGCTTGTTTTGTAAATACTCTTAGACAATTATTTTATGTCAATATGGCTGAGGCACTATCAATGATTTACACAGTCATTTCGAAATAACAAACACAATTCTGCGAATCTTTTTATTATTTGTTTGCTTATGGTAGTAGTAACCATAACTTTTACGTCATTCACATACTAACACGTATTTATGTAACTTAATCTCACATCCTAAATGTCTGTCTCGAGTTATGTAACTTTTTGCGAGTAAATAAACTTATTTTAAATTTATCTTAGAAAGAGAAAAGTGAAAAATTTGCAAGTTTTGTAGTTATCACTTTTTTTTCAATATATTTAGACAGACGAATTCCAGTATTTTAAACACATTTGGATATTGAAAATTAAAGTAGGGTACTCCTAGGTATATTTTAGGGTTGCCATACATCCTGAATAAGCGGGATTTCCCTGAATTTTAGCTTCAAGAAAGATATCCTGCTTGAATTGTTAACATTGCTCAGGATTGTTACAAGTTTGAACAGATTTAGAGAAGAATTGAAGCTGTCATTTTGCTCCAGCTCTTGGGAGACGAATTTGCTTAATAACAGTGATTGCCTGAATGCCAGAGAGTCATCAACTTTTACACCTCCTTTTCAGGAAATACTTCATTCCTGTTTCTATGTCATTCAAAGCTGGAAGCTTTTCTGACTAGCTTGCTACAGTCTCTTTAATAATGTACCAGTAGTCTTTAGATATTACGTGTGCTTAGAAAGTCCCGGCTGTTCATTTTTTAATAATGTTCACAATGGAAAGCTTTTTAATAGAACATCTTTATTCATGAGGTAATCGTGAAATGCAACACACATCATGTCTTTAAACCTTTGCAGCATAGTGGTTGTTCAGAAGAACCACCGTTTTCTTTCTTTCCAAATTTTATGGCACAGATATTTCACCAAGGAACTACCTCTTGAGTATACATAGAGGTGCCATCTATGTTTTGAAATTGTGTGGAGAGTTAAAAAGTTGAAAAAAATTGATCGAAGCTTTGTTATGATCCATGAAATGAAAAATATAAAAAATTAATTTGTGCTGCAAAGGGTTCAAATTAAATTTCAACATTAAAATTGATTTTAAGTCACTTTAAGCCTATTTCTTTTAGAGTCCAGCAATCTAATTCCTTTCATCAGTCCAATAGCTATTCATTAAGGAAAAAATCTTTTCTACACAGGAGTTAAATCTAGGTAAACAAAATAAAACAGCCAGGTTCAGTAATAAGTGTGACTGGTATACAAAACATTAATGTAAATGTAATGTGTTGCAATTTGTAACTGCACGAAATAAATCCAGTTTGGTGTTATTCTGCTGTATTATTAATACGGTATCCCGAAATATTGTCATTTATTATCGTAGTATGTGCAATGGAAGGTATGAAAAGGCATACTGTATGTAGACTTATCTCATCAAAAGACCTGAATTTTTGTGTTACTGGTATGGAAACCCTAGTATATTTATGGCATATAAAACTTTCTTAAAAACATAAAGCATTAAAAGTATTAAAACTATTTTTTAAAAAAGGTATATTACCCAGTTTATTACCTTTTTTTAATATCATTTTAACACTTTTAAAGTTTTAAGCTTTTAAGAAAGTTTTATATTTTATACTGTAATGAGTGTTAAAGTGAACATCAAAGACATAATATTTATGGCGTAGTGATTGGTGAAATCTATTATGTTGAGATAATGTTAAAAATAGAACTTGAACCTTAAAAACTGCAGTAATTGTACCCTTATAGTTATCATATTTTTAAGAAAAAAAAAAAGATAAAGACAAATAACACTACAGTACTTGTTATATCAAAATGTCTCATGGATATATAACAGTTTAACCACAGTCTAGTATATACAGTCACGAAGCTTGAGTTGATGAGGGTACTAGGAACAGTAGACTGTGCAGGTACTATTTCGCATTGTCTGTAATGAGGCGATAGTAGCGATCCTAGTGGTTAGCAACTATCTGTGGATGCATATTTACTACGTATTGAGCTTCGTGACTGTATTGTTCTTAAGAAATAGGTAGTATTTATAAATATGGGAAGTAATTACTGCATTTTTCTTCTGAGGGCTGGGATTAATAAAAAAAAGACAAAATCATATCAAATATATTTATTATTACCCAAAATATCTGTTTATAATATTGGAATTCGCCATATATAGAAAATATTTGGAAAACTGTTACAACAAAATATTTTCAAATATGTTTTCTTCCTTTTTATAGAATGTAGTGATTTTGCTTATTCGAAAAAAGTTCAGAACTCTTTAAGCAAAGATTCAAGACCAGAGATTGTTACATAAATAAGCGAGTTGTGTTGAACCTTTTGGTTGATTCTATAGGCCTACACAGAAAACTACGTATGAACTTACTGGCTTACAAAATGTCTTGTACACAACTTGTAATTCTCCATTCACTCATATAAATTTAGACTTATGACATTTTAGCTATGAAGTTACACAGTTAATTACAATTGAACCATCAGCTAAATTGTAATTGCATGTGAAATAATGTATGATTGTACGGATAAGCTTACAAATTGCTTTCCGATTGAGTGATGAGTCCTAATAATTCATGTCATGAAATCATTTCTAAACACATATATTCAATTGTTGGTTGGTAGCCTTTGATTTTCAATAAGAAAACTGCAGAATTGTTCATATCCTGCTTGTTCCAGCTTCTCAGCTGCACATTGTTTCACATCTGAAATTGCTGTTACTATTCTTTCACTGTCCTCACTGTCAATTGCTTCATACAAAGGTATCAATTCTGTATCAAAGTTGATTTCTAATTCTGCAAACTGCATAATTTCTTTAGCTTCTTCCACTAGATTCCATTCATTGTGCTGCCTCCTGTATTCTGTTCCATTTCCTGAGGAACTGAATAAAAATATATTATTATACAAGTTTGCAAAGTAAATACATATGAAAACTACTCATCATTTATACACATATTTAAAAGCTCTATATTTTAAACGTTCATACAACATTTTTGATATTAAAATATACCAATAATTGATTAAATGTTCATAAATTTAATATTATAAAGGTGCACATGTGTGCATTCATATGCAATCAATACTGGTGTTTCATAATATGTGAGGGATACTGTAGACTTTAGGGATTGGTTCAGAACCTCAAAATAATTATAAAAGAAGTCTATGTAGTTCGATATTGCTTTTGATTCCAAGTTACAATTGTTTTTGTGTTCAGCAACAATTTTATTCTTTTTTGCTAATGGCAGGTACTTTTCGCCATTCATTGATATGAAGGCAGTTGTGTAGACAGTTTACCGACAGAGTCATTGCCTGAGGTACACCAAAGGAGACTGATTTACGCTACACCCGTGATGAGAAGAGAAGAGAAAAGAGAGAAGAGAGAGATATGAGAGAGATGAGAGAGATATGAGAGATGAGATAGATATGAGAGAGAGATGAGAGATGAGATAGATATGAGAGAGAGATGAGAGATGAGATAGATATGAGAGAGAGATGAGAGATGAGATAGATATGAGAGAGAGATGAGAGATGAGATAGATATGAGAGAGAGATGAGAGATGAGATAGATATGAGAGAGATGAGATAGATATGAGAGAGATGAGATAGATATGAGAGATGAGAGATATGAGAGATGAGATATGAGAGATGAGATATGAGAGATGAGAGATATGAGAGAGATGAGAGATATGAGAGATATGAGAGATGAGAGATGAGATTTGTTGGGATCCCACAGGGGAAACAGAGCTCCTGGAGAAAACCCTGTATTACCTGGACTATGGACTTGCCCACGTTATAAATCAGGGGTACACCAGGCTCGAACCCGGGTTCACAAGATTGTAAGTCCAGTGTTGTAGCCACTAGGCTACCATGGCAGCTTCAGCAACAATATACTTACCTTTAAAAGGAGTGCTCATAGTGAACTGTTTGTGCCTCATTACAAGTTCTCCTCTTATCACAAATTTAATCTATTCAGAAAATTTCAAGTGTCTGTTGAATTTATTGTAACCTGTTTAACATGTCAGAGTATTTCAATTTGCTCAATTGGTTTTCAGTATACAGTGAACTTATCATGACCCTTTGAGTATAAAGCAAGTGAATTTCAGGCCTGGGAAACATGAATGCCATGGGTCTCTGTGATTAATTATTTCATTGATTCTAGTTCACGTTAACACTTTGTTTAAAAACTTAAAATTGTATTAGTCGACACGTTAAAAGTGTTAAAATTTAAAATAGGTTATGTATCTTAGACAGACGGCCCGTTTTAATGCTGGTGCTGCGTCATCTTTGTAGGACACTGAAGATGACGCACCACCAGCGTCAAAACGAGCTGTCTGTCTAAGATACATAACCTATTTTAAATTTTAACACTTTTAACGTGTCAACTAATACAATTTTAAGTTACCGGTATTAATTATTTATTTGGAAATTAGTTACTGGTATCCAAAAGGTTTCTAGTACCAGTATCATGACTGAAATCAGATGGAGTAAGCATACCATAGTACATAAATCACAAATCACATGTGAAATATTACATCAAGTGGTAGTTCACCCGCAACTCATCAAAATTTTCTCTAAATTATTATAGTGTGATTTTCCTGTCACTCACCCAACCAGACCAGCAGATCAGACTAAAATTTTAAATAAAATTATTCCAGTCTATGCATTAATACTGAATTATTATTGGTGCTTTAATTGAAGAATGATGTGGCGATTTCTTCAAATCAATGATAAGTGTTGAGAAAATTGAGCACACCATTCATAGTGAATATGTTTTCATGTGTAAACAACACAAAAGGCATGAAATTAAGTTCTCAGGCATACATATTATGTAGGAACCAAAGAACTCGTAGAGGAAATGGGCGTTGCAGGACCTGAGTAATAAAGTGCGCGATTTTGAACATTTTCTTCAAAACTATACTGTTGCTTGAACAGAAGAACAGTTGCAATAGAATCCAAGTGATGTGAAGTAGATGTTTCCGTAATAGGTTTCACTCTTTGTTGAATTTAAAAGGGAGAATATTATTGGTTAAGAAACTACATATCGTTGCTCCATCTCCAAAATCTGCTATGTGCAGATTTTTCAGGAGAAAAAAAAACAATCACTTGTAATTCCCTTGCTTTTCAAAGCTACTTTCCAGTATAATTTAATCATTTTTCATCTAAGTTAATGATTGAAATTGTACCGAAGGTAACTTTGAAAATCAAGGAAATTAAACCTGATAGTGCCTTTTTCTCTCTGCAGAAAAATGTTTAAAAGCACATAGCGAATTTTGGGGGTGGCGATGTCTGTTTTCATGAAGCGTATTTTAATACATCTTTTTTTCGAACACATTGCACAATGAATGCCTTCTAAAAGCTTTCAAAATGTATATATGGTATCAAATTAATGTAAATTATTGAAACAATAACTGATTATATTACTGTAGATTGAAATAATAGCCTACATTAACATTCTCACAGCTTATATGTATCAAAACCACTGACCATGATATTGATATATTTTTTATTAATTCATAGTTTTCTGTCCAATGGCAGTCTTTCACTGCAAACTCAGCATTCTTCAATCTTCCCTATTTTCATAAAGCAATAACTGAATATAAGACAGAGTACCACGAATATCATCATCATCATCATCATCATCATCATCATCATCATCATCATCATCATCATCAATATCTATCAAGCCTTTAGGCGTTTCTGCTAGTAGCATCTACATCTAGTCCACCAACGTCCTTTAGGTCGTTATATACTCAGCTTTTGTAATGTGGATATAGAAAAGACTGGAGCATGTAAAATGGACTGACAGAATAAGAAATGAAGCTGTGTTGGAAAGAGTGGGTGAAGAAAGAATGAATTCTGAAACTAATCAGGAAGAGGAAAAGGAATTGGTTGGGTCATTGGCTGTGAAGAAACTGCCTACTAAAGAGTACACTGGAAGAAATGGTGAATGCGAGAAGAGTTTGGAACAGAAAAAGATATCAGATGATAGACGACATTAAAATATATGGATCATATGCGGAGACAAAGAAGAAGGCAGACAATAGGAAGGATTGGAGAATACTTGGTTTGCAGTGAAAGACCTGCCCTTAGTCAGAACACAATGAATGAATACATGTATATGGAAATAGATTTGTACAAATAGAGGTACCTGTACATGGCTGATTCACTTTTTAATGTTGTAAGTATAAGATACAGAAAATAAAATCATGTTCTTACCATGTACTTTCCTTCTGATTTTGTCTTTTTTCATGATTATGACGGTGTCTCTTCTTGGCATTGTTCATAAATAGGTCACATTGTTCCCAGAATTCCAACAGTCTTTCACCTTCTTCCATATCTCTAGTTTCAAGATAATCGCAGAATCTCCGACGTGCTGTAGGACTGAGCAACACATTTGACAGATTTTCTGTCCATATCTTGATATTCTCTGGAGAGATGTTACCCCCTTCTACAAAGTTCAAACATCCCGCCATGCAGAAATATTTGCAAGCTCAGCATTCACAGATCTGCTAGCTCTAAAATGCAATCCAGATAACAGTCACTGTTGGCAGTTCTGAATTGAAGTTTCTAATATTTAGTTTTAAATATTTTTTGTAGTTTTTACATGATCATATTATAAATAATAATAAAACACAATAATCAGTAACACACAGAAGAAAGAATACGTTAAGTATAATATATAGGCCTACTCCTAATAGCCAATTATAAGGATAGTAACAAACTTAATTTATGGATTTTTCTCAGACTTGGAAAAATTCTGTACAAGATATTTACATCCTAGTCTATGGGTTGCAGTGGCGTAGCATGAAATTTTGAGCAGGGGAAGCTAATTCAAGTGTCTTTCATGCAATATGGGAAAACGTATTACAAAAATATAGTCTTAAAATAAATAGTAGTCAATGTCAAGTCAGTAGTCGAAGATTGGTTGGAACCTCGTAAGTAACACCAATAAGGCATGACCTCAAATGGTACTTAGTAAAATATGATTTCACGGTTTACACATATCTCTAACAAGTAGACCGTATACGTATAACATTAGCTGACACTTATAGGTACATAACTTATGTGGTGGTAGTATAATATGAGCCCATGACATAAAAATATTATGTACAGTCTTAGAAAAAAGTTTTGCCGCACAGATAGGCTACTTTATACGTCCCAGAAAGGAGGCACTGCGCATGATCAGAGTACGTGCGACCTGGTTCACAAGAGAAGGACTAGTTGAGGTAATAAAATTAGTTTTGTTTCGTTGTATGTCTGATCATGCGCACTGCCTCCTTTCTGGGGCAAAACTTTTTTCTAAGACTGTACAGTATCAATTTTTCGAAATACATTGCAGTACTACTCTAAGGCAATGTGTAGATGCTCCTCACCAAGATTATATTCCTAACGTGAAAGATTTAGTTAAGCGAGATTTTCTTTCTGAAAGAAATTTGAATTAGGTGAGATAACTGAAAGAGTGCAGAGGCAAGTTTATATTGGAGGTTGGTACCATGCATACCTCAACAGGATTTTTAAATGACAACTGAAACAATGTTTTTATTTAATGGTTTGATTGTTTTTAATATACTGAATAACAAAAATGGGCGTACAAGCATAATGAGTTACGATTTTCATGTCTCTGTTTACGGAATAAAGTTCTGTGTCCTCTTTTAGAAGAACAAATGAGCCAGTTACTGCTTTTAGAGCATGTAATTGGAAGAAATAAGGAAAAGGTAGACGAGCTGAAATCTGTGATCACTTAATGACGATACTGCCACAGTCTAGTATATACAGTCACGAAGGTTGAGTTTATGAGGGTACTAGGAACAAAAGACTGCGTAGGCACAATTTCGCATTGTCTGTAATGAGGCGATAGTAGCGATCCTAATGGTTAGCAACTATCTATGAATGCATATTTACTACGTATTGAGCTTCGTGACTGTATATACTAAACTGTGATGCTGCTTTCTGCTACTCTTTTTCAAAGCTGCTGCACCTAATGAAGAATTTCTGAATAGAGTGTTGGCCATAGCAAAAAAAAAAAAGTCTACTATGTCAAATAAATATTCAGAAGAATTGGTACCGGTAGTATTTGCTATGACTGTGCACTTTCATTCAACCTTAACCATACATTTTTGTGAGAGAACACTTGTTTATGTTTCCCACGCTCAAGGACCATCTGAACATATTACTAACATGCAGAATGTGTTCTGGGTGTACCTAAGAGGCTATAAAAGCTCTTAAATAGGAAGTATAGCAAAACAAATTTGCTAATATGAATTGGTGTTTGCACTGTCAATAGAAGGGATGACTATAAGAAGCCATGAAGATTCTGACAGGAAATCTTTTCATGACCTAGGTGTTGTTATAAATGACGATGAATTGTCTTTGGTAAAGGAAGCTTTGTTGTTTATATTGAAATGAAGAAACGGAAAATGAAATATTTTTGCGGAACATTTGAATAATATATTTGATGCCCTTTTGAAGACTAATTTACCGTAGTTGAAGTTTTTGTACATAACATACCAGTACCATACTAGCAGATTTTACAGCTAATTAGATATTATTTTGAGACAGGTTTGAACCTCAAGTGACACCAATAAGGCATCACTCATGAGGCAACTAAGCCAGGAGATAATGGGTTAGGTCTATAATATTATTCAAACTATATCTTAATTAAATATCTACAACCTTTTTCCATTTCTGAAATTGAATGGAAATGAGATATATGTTATAGACTCTTCTAAAAACACTTTGAATGCATATTAATTGATTATTTTTAAACCCCTATTAGTCACTCATTTTTTCGTTTTATGTGGAAAAATTAAATTCACAGCCTAGACACATCATTTTATGCCGGAACGCCATAAGTCTAGTATATAGAATGGCTGTGAGGACAACGCATATAGTTGATTTTGTTTTGAAACTCTGTACTTCACGGATTTATGGGGTTTCTGAACGTAACCATGTTTCACAGATACAGAGTGCGTTAGAGAAAAAGGAATTTGCTGCATCACTGGCTGAGAAGAAACTGCTTACTGAAGGATGCATTGGAAGGAATGGTGAACGGGAGAAGAGTTTGGAGCAGAAGAAGAATCAGATGATAGACGACATTAAGATATGTAGATCATACGCGGAGACTAAGAGGAAGGCAGAAAATAGAAAAGATTGGAGAAAGCTGGGTTTGTAGTGAAAGACCTGCCCTTGTGCAGAACACGATATGATGAATCCAGTATTAACATGAAATAGGAGTATGGAATGATATGGGATGGTTTCGGAATTTGTTAGGAATTGAGTGAAGCCCAATTGTTAAGAACTAATCAAGATTTTTTTTTTTCTTTCAAAATTTAGCTTTTACAAAATCTATAAAATCCCCGGCAAATAACGAGACAGTACGCCACTGCACTGCTTTTTGTTTCACCCTGAGTCATTTTCATTATTGTACTTATTTTAGGAAAGGATTATCGGTGTGAAGTTACGGTGTAACGGATAACGTGTCAGACCTTGGACCAAAAGGCAATACTTTCAAGCCCCACTGCGCTAGTTTTTTTTTTTTAATCCCAATGCCTCTTCTTTTATTGAAGTGATCTCTGAATTTTTTTCCTGAACCACCAAAATATTTATTGTAGGGGTATTTATTTATTATGCTTTCGGCAAGAGTATACTGCATTGAACTGGCCATTGGTTCAGTACAGTTCACTTGAGATCTAGTCAGTTGTATTGAACTCCTATTGAACTCAATTGGGTATTAGCACAGTCTAGTATATACAGTCACGAAGCTCAATACGTAGGAAATATGCATCCATAGATAGTTGCTAACCACTAGGATCGCTACTATCGCCTCATTACAGACAATGCGAAATAGTATCTGCACAGTCTATTGTTTCTAGCACCCTCACAACTCAAGCTTCGTGACTGTATATACTAGACTGTGGTATTAGTAAGAAATGCGCTGGCCTTTGGGTGCAAAGGTGACGGGTTCATAACCTTTCTGTGTTCTGTGTTATTATTTCATGCATTTTTAAACCCATTTTAATATTTAAGTTGTACGAAATTCGTAACTTGTTACGTCGCGTCTGTGGTCACAGTGCTAGAGTGCTGGCCTTCCGTCCAGTCGACCCGGGTTCGATCCCCGTCAAGGTCGTGATGGAATTTGTGGTGGACAAAGCAGACGTTGCCTATGGTTTTTCTCGGGGTACTCCCATTTCCCTCTATCATTCCTTCCCATTTCATCTATTATCCGCAATAGTAAAAATAGGCTGGGGTGAAGTCTTGGGGGGATAGTAAGAGTTTCCAATGCTGATATAGGAAGGACTTGGGGCTTCGGGCCCTTGGGGCTCAACGGGCTACTCGCATGCCGACGGGATCTGGCTCTATCAGAGGCTGAGGCAGAATGGTTCACCTGTCACCGTCGGGTTCACGAATGCCACCCAGGCTACCATCGCATATAAGGGCGCACAATGGGCCAAACCGTGCCTAAGTGTACGGATTCGGTTCGATTGTTAAACACCCGGTATTTTGATTAATGATAATACCAAAGTATTTAACTTGTGAAGTTTCTTCCAAACATGGACAATTACCGGTACAATTTGTAGGCCATGAACAATAAGACAGTGATTTCTTGTTAATAGACAGTTTTTATTTTAAAGAAGAAGAGAAACTTGCCAAATCTTGATGGAAAGACAAGCTACGAAGAATTTCACCATCTTTATCCCATTCTCTGGAATTCCCATATAAGTTAAAATTAGGCCTACACAAGAATGACAGTGGAGACTTTTGATTAGCCTACTTGGTGAATAAATTGAAAACAAATATCTCACAACTTTCAAAAACCCATTAGTCTCGAGAGAAGGCCAATAATAACTTGAATTTAAGACATTTCCTTATTTTTAAAGTCTTGTGCAACATTTTACCACTGACATTCGCGAACTTACCGTATTTACTCGCGTAATTACCGCCTTCTTTAACTGGAAAGATGCTTTTAAATAGGCATGTATTTTAAGGGAGGAGAAATAACGAAATATTTACGAGTATTTCAGATTTCAATGGAAAACATCTAATATTTAATAAGTTATTATAAAGGTCACTATTTATATTATGACCTTAAGCTAGAAAACCTCACTAGCGACGAAATATATTTTTATAAAATTCATAACACAAAAACGTATACGTACCTTACCCAAAATATTCACCGCTGCTGCTACCTCAATGCAATACTGTAACAATGTACGATATGAATCCGTTGTGGTACTGTTTGTCACGTATATCTCAAAGGGCACGTCTTTTTTGTACGTAGGTAATCAAAACATCGGAGTAGTCCATTTTGAGCATCGCCAATTTGTTGCGCTGCGCGCGCGTGAAAACAGATGAAGTCCACGTAGACAGCTTGCTTTAATTTCTATTGTAGCCTTTCAATGTTGTCGCTTGAATTTGTCGCACGCCGCCGCTCGTCCCTGAATCTCTCGTAGGACAAGGCCTAATGACCACGTGCATCAACGTCGGTTAGTGAAACCACCGGTTAAAATTACCACCATGCCACCTAACCCCTGATTAAGTATTTTTACAGTGCATCGACCTCGGTTAGAACTCCCACTGTAATCTCTAGTCGACCATATTCGACCGGTTAAAAGAGATAACCAATGATTAGGAGGCCTAGTAAAACAAAATGGCGGCCAGATCACCAGCTGATTATTTCGAAGACGAAATGTTAAATGTTATGTTTTATTTAACGACGCTCGCAACTGCCGAGGTTATATCAGCGTCGTCGGTGTGCCGGAATTTTGTCCCACAGGAGTTCTTTCACATGTTAGTAAATCTACTGACATGAGTCTGTCGGTTTTCAGCGCACTTAAATGCCATCGACCTGGCCCGGGATCGAACCCGCTTCCTCGGGCATAGAAGGCCAGCGCTCCAGTCCCGAATTAATTTTTTGTATTAAAAAAATTGGTCACATAATCACTCTGGGGTTCCAAAAGTTTCAAATCAAGTCTTCACAGAAAATCAAATTTTGGGGCAATTTTGACTCTTGGTGCCCCCAAATTTTAAATTCTAATTTATAATTCTGGTATAGAAATGTTGAAAAAGTGATACTCTTCATTTCTATCAAATTTAATTTTTGAAAATTTTCAAAAGTATCCAAGACACTGCAAAAAAATTAAAAGAAAATTACAGTATGTATAGGCTAGTATACTCTACAACAGGACTGAAGAGGATATCAACTGAGCCAACCAGGCTGACTCGAAGACGATTAGTATTGTACTTGGGTAGGGATGGTGGTGAGCGTTAAGGTTTTTTATTAGTGGAAAGAGAATTTTTACGAGAAGCACCAGGAGCCAAAGGGACGATTGTTAGTGAAAACTGTAAATGTGCAACGAGTGCTAATGGGGAACCTAGCATATCTGAAATACATTCATGATGTTCTGAAAGGTGAATGCCTATTGTTACTGACATGAATTGATCCAAAATAGCATGTTTTAAGTATGCTTCAATCACTTCGGCTGAAGTAGAATGATCTTTTTCCATGATGAGAAACGTTCTCTCTGACAGGCTGCTGACTATGACAGCTGAGAACTTGAAAAAACATCTTGTTGTGGCATGTAACCAAGAAAAGTAAAAGTACTTAAATGTAATATAGAGATGTCTTAAGTAGCCTATATTAAATTAATTACTACTTTGATGATTTTACTATCTACTTGCGTAATTTTTAAATCCCTATTTTGATTATTTTACTGCCTTTTTCCTGAAAGTGCTTATTTGCCTGCTTGTTTTATCCAAAATAAATGCTTTAACTTCCGGGCTCTGATCATAATCATCATCATTACATTTTTAGGCCATTGACACAATACATGTTAAAGATCTAAAGATGAATGTAGCGTTAAGAAAAGCATTATTCACTTTTTTTGCGAATAGAATAGACGTTTGAGATGGGCAGGGCATGTAGCACGTTTGGGCGAATCCAGAAATGCATATAGAGTGTTAGTTGGGAGGCCGGAGGGAAAAAGACCTTTAGGGAGGCCGAGACGTAGATGGGAAGATAATATTAAAATGGATTTGAGGGAGGTGGGATATGATGATAGAGAATGGATTAATCTTGCTCAGGATAGGGACCAATGGCGGGCTTATGTGAGGGCGGCAATGAACCTCCGGGTTCCTTAAAAGCCAGTAAGTAAGAATATATCAGTAATGAGGTCCTTACAAATGAATAAGGATATAGTCTACGAAATTATAAAAAGAAGAAGTATAGATATTTTGCAAAAATTAAAAATGAGACTTGTAACATTTCAAAAAAATATAGAATCAATTGGTAACATGAAATAAATTTTGCTGTGCATACAGCAAGTCTGTTTCGATTAGCTCTCGAATTACCATTCAAGAGGTAGACTAGAGTATCACCAAAGAAACTTGAAACAGAAATTGACCAGAGATCACAACAGGCCTCCATGACGATGATGATGATGATGATGATGATGATGATGATGATGATGATGATGATGATGATGATGATGATGACAATTTCAGATCTGGACTTACGAAAGTATGCTTCAATTTCTAATAAGGAATGGGGTCCGAAAAAGACTTTTCATGATAGGAGAATGATTTTAATCTCTTGAGAATATAACTGTAAAAACGAATAAATACAGTTTTATGCTTTTAAGAAACACACCCATAAAAGCAATCCTATTAAATGGTTAAGAACACCTATTTTCTGTTGTGTTGCGTAATCCCAACGACGATTAGGTCTGAGAGTTTAAATACTGTGTATAAAAAGAGAAGAGGGGAGAATCAACGAAACGACAATCGCGCTGTCACGAAATATTGCTCCAACCCTTTGATGGGATTGGTTACTATGTTGCCAACAGACTTGCATTGCCTCTGCAGGGGAATCGGGAAATGCAACCCATGGGTTAGTCCACAAATAAGAACAAAATGAGGTGCTAGCAGAAAATTAACAAACAACTGTGTGTTTGCGGAAGAAAACATAGCATTTGAACGTATTTTTTCGAGGATGTGTAAATGAACGTGCATTAAAGTTGCATAGTTTTAAGAGAACAACCGTATCCGTATAGTTTGCAAACCACAATCTGTGTATAGTATGTGAAAGCAGGAAGAAAACATTTTCAGCCATTTCTATATAAAAATGGTAAGTAAATTCTAATTTAGCATTTCAGTTCTTAGTGTGTTTTACTGAAATTTCGGTTTTGTTTATGACCAAGTAACACTATTACTCATTTCTGCGAACAATTTTAAGCATTGTCTTTTAGTTAAAATAATATGTTATAAACGAAATTGAGAGAATTTATAAATTGCACGTTTTCCTATTTCATTTGACGAATAAATGGGTTTTCTATAGCACGCGACACTGAAGGTTTATTTATTTATTCATTTACTTACTTACTTATTTTTTATTTTTTTAACGGGAAAAGTGGAAAAATGATCTAATTTTCAGAGAAAAGGTAGTTTGGAATGTCCAGAGACATAGGAAATAAATTGGCAAAATTCCTTCACCTCTTCGGAACAATGAAAAGTTAGGCTAGATGCGGTATTAAAATTTTATAAAACGTGAGCTTTATCATTATTTTTGTATGGATCTGAAACTTGGAAGCAAACAACAGCTCAATTAAGAAGAACTGAAGTGTTTCGTTATATTCCCGTGTTCGTATTACATATTTTTGTTGTCTCGCAGTACCTTACTTTTCTTTCATTTTCTTTCCTTTTTCGCATTTCAGTGCCTTTCCCTTTATATTCCTCTAGCGTGCTAAGCTTCCGCATTCAATTCGTTTTCAATGTGTATTGAAAATTGCATGAACACAGAGATCTTATTCAGCGGTAAATGTGTTTGAATACTCCATGAAAACGTAGTAACAGTTTTGTAAAACTTTATTGAAATGAAAAGTCTCAGACCAGCTAGAATGGGATGGAGATTTCAGTGTTTGCGCAAGGACAAGATTGTTAGAGATTTTAGGCTTTCGCCGTTTTTACGTTGGAAAATTCAGAACTTTTTATAAAGATTTTTAAATATTTTTCATCAGGAATGCGGCTCAAAGGAGAGGATATATTGAGAAAATACCTGTGTCGCATGCATCATACTTGGCACGCATACAGATGCGAGGCAAGATATCAGCCCGTGTCTCCTACTCGTGTCGCATAAATCATATCCATTTTACTTTCACTTGTGCTCTATTTTCCAGTCCCGTCTTTTCTTAAAGAAGGGTGAAGTGGCTAATTAAGGCTATTTATATTTAAGAACTGAAAATGGTACTATTTATATTAAAAGTAAGACACAAAAGTGACTGACAATGGTTATTATAACGTACTTTATTATTATTATTATTATTATTATTATTATTATTATTATTATTATTATTGAGCCTATTATTGACTACCTCTATGAGAAATTTTCAAATTTGCGCCTGCGCCAACGTTATGTAAGTTTGTTTGTTGGTGTACACACTTCTGGAATGATACAATTAAGTTATATTTTAAAAATTGACGTTAGGTAAATAGTGGCATAGCTACGGTTAAAGTGCTCAGTTTTAACGTTGCGTGGAAGCTACATTCATGAATTCGAATTCCGTTTTGGACAAGGGTGTTTCCGCCTCCCGTTCATTGTAGCGTGATACCTGGCATTGCTTTCGGTGGAAGACAGTCTACGTTTTTGAAACCACATTATGGAGCTAATGAGACCTCATTCAGAAGTAAGCTTGGCAAGTCAAATATTTTCTCTATAGGATTATAGTTGCTTTGAGGCCTTTGTTAATATGCTTTCAGAATTTGCACGCAGTTGGTAGATGTGTCATACAGACCCTTACTTACTTACAAATGGCTTTTAAGGAACCCGAAGGTTCATTGCTGCCCTCACATAAGCCCGCCATCGGTCCCTATCCTGAGCAAGGTCAATCCAGTCTCTATCATCATACCCCATCTCTCTCAAATCCATTTTAATATTATCCTCCCATCTACGTCTCGGCCTCCCTAAAGGTCTTTTTTCCTCCGGTCTCCCAACTAACACTCTATATGCATTTCTGGATTCGCCCATATGTGCTACATGCCCTGCCCATCTCAAACGTCTAATTATGTTAGGTGAAGAATACAATGCGTGCAGTTCTGTGTTGTGTAACTTTCTCCATTCTCCTGTAACTTCATCCCGCTTAGCCCCAAATATTTTCCTATGCACCTTATTCTCAAACACCCTTAACCTATGTTCCTCTCTCAGAGTGAGAGTCCAAGTTTCACAACCATACAGAAGAACCGGTAATATAACTGTTTTATAAATTCTAACTTTCAGATTTTTGGACAGCAGACTGGATGATAAGAGCTTCTCAACCGAATAATAGCACGCATTTCCCATATATATTTTCTGAGTTTAATTTCCTCCCGAGTGTCATTTATATTTGTTACTGTTGCTCCAAGATATTTGAATTTTTCCACTTCTTCGAAGGATAAATCTCCAATTTTTATATTTCCATTTCGTACAATATTCTGGTCACGAGACATAATCATATACTTTGTCTTTTCGGGATTTACTTCCAAACCGATCGCTTTACTTGCTTCAAGTAAAATTTCCGTGTTTTCCCTAATCGTTTGTTTATAGACCCTACTAGAAGAAACACCACCACCACCACCACCACCACCACCACCACTACCATTACTATACTTATCCCACAGTCTAGTTTTTGTAATGCTCACCAAAATTAAAAGATATGAAGTAGGAACATTATTTAGAAACTGAATGTTAGAGCAACAGGAAGTTTTATGTTTCCAAAAAATGTTACAAACTTTTGAAGGAAACGACTGTTCCGAAATGTAAATGATAGCGTATCAGTGCGTCATGATAGTATGGTACTACTTTCAGCGTAATTAACAGGAGTCAGTTGCATATATTTTGAGCGTAATATTTGTACATTTTTACTCATAAGTTTATATCTATTGAACTGTGTATTAAGAGAACATGTAGGATATTAAAACTCGAGATCGCAATTTATAAATTCTTTTGTTACTGTATTTAGCTACTTGTAAATGTAATACACAATTATTTAAGCGAGAGAAGAAAACTTGATATAATTATACTGGTCAGTTAACTTTTTTTTTTAAAGCTGTAGGCCAGCTGATGAATAGTTTTAAATTATTTTAAAAATTGCAGTAAAATAAATAATTTCAAGAAAAATTGTGGGCTGAATGTAATAGTAATTAAGTTAATGAATACATTTTGCTGGAAATGTACTGAAACAAGTTTTAACTGCGCTTTCCATATAGGTAGTATGTGGGGATGAGAAGTTTGGGCACTAGTCCACCACGCCCACTTCCGAATTCCTGTGATAGGTATTAGTGTATTGCTAGAAATAATTCTCTTGCATCGTGAATAATTAACATAGTCATAATAGTAACACAAAGTTTTAGTAATTAGTTTATATAATAAATAATCGTATTGTAGAGCCTTACTAATTAATTGAACTTCTCACACAAATTTTTCATGATTTATTCATGAGAGAAATATACTAATTACTTACGATTTTCTTCTGATAGTGAATTCTCCTGTTATTAGAAGACAAAATTCGATACAAGCTTATTAAACTATTTGTAATATTCTATAACAAATTTCTCATACATTCGAGAACGATTCTTTTCCTCATTACGTTTGAAAATCATGTTACCGACAGAATAACTGGAATGTGCTCCAAGGACACACGCACATATTAGTATTATTCATATTTAAAAACAAATTTATATGAACTGTGTATCACTGTAACTGTCATACTGAACCGTCACGTATAGCATTCTCATCATTCGTGTCTAGACTTGAAAAGTCGATAATACTGACGATGATTATAAAATAAATTTCTAACGATTAATTAGAATTATCTATACTATTAGTTTTATTTTAACACCAGCTTCGAATGTAATGATCGTTGTTCTTTAGAAATAAAACATTCTAACACAAAAACTAGTCAAAGTGATATAAATAGCTTACCTGCAACACGCCCAACTCGACGAGCTTTCAGGACTGGCACAACCACGTTAAAATAACTCAGAAGGAAATGCGGTGTTGTTTCCGTTCACATGTTCTATCATATGGCTGCTCCTTATCATGTTGTAGGTCATCTGGGGCAATATTAACATATACTCAGATTTCAAGTATGCACTATGTTGTTTATATTAGCAGACGGATTTTATGTTTGCCCAGCAACCCAAATAGCAGACGACGCAAACTCGAGCTTTTATCGTTTGCCACTTCCAAATCGAAACGAAAAGCGGGGATTTTGAATAGGAATGTTAAGATATTATACATATTAAACTCGCTAACATTAATTAATTTATTTATTTATTTTGTATGATTACTTCTGTATCATAAATTAATGCAGATCTTCGTTAATTTCCCGAGAATTAAAATTCGCGAGGCATTATAAAAAATACTGTGTTTCGAATTGTATTACTTAATTTGTATTATATTTTAATAATTTCTTGTTTGTATATTTACAATTTCGCTTTATGCGGTATTCCACTTTGTCAGATTTTTCCTTTAATATAGTTTACATTTCATTTCCGTTATGTAAGATTTAAATAAGTATGTAAGATCATTCAAAGGTAGAATTCTTTTGGAATCACTTAAATTTTAAACTTTATTAAATCAAAGTTTAAATAACAAAAAAATGTGTATATATATATATATATATATATATATATATATATATATATATATATATATATACTGTAATTTGAATTTAATATCACAGGATAAGTGTGTCGTCTCTTTGCGATTGGGTTGCCAATATTAATTTCGAAATTTTTAACATTGAATAACTTGTGCGAAGTGTGGCATTGTATGGGACAGAAACATGGACATTACGACGAAATGAAGAGAAACGAATATATGCATTTGAAATGTGGATATGGAGAAGAATGGAGCGTGTGAAATGGACATACAAAATAAGAAATGAAGTTGTGTTGGAAAGAGTGATGCTGAAACTGATTAGAAAGAGAAAAAGGAATTGGTTTGGGTCATTGACTGAGAACAAACTTCCTACTGAAGGATGCACTGGAAGGAATTGTGAACGAGAGAAGAGTTAGGGACAGAAGAAGATATCAGATGATAGACGACATTTAGATATGTGGCTCATATGAGGAGACAAAGAGGAAAGCAGAAAATAGGAAGGACTGGAGAATGGTGAGTTTGCAGTGAAAGACCTGTCCTTGGGCAGAACACTATGAATGAATGAACTGAAGCGATCGTTTACTCAGGAAATTCAGAACATTTCGCAAGATTTTGTTGTGAGTGCTTGGAACAGAGGCTACTTTTGTGTGAACGTCATTGTAATAAAGTTTTAGCTGTTTTAGGAATGTTAATTTGAATAATAATAATAATAATAATAATAATAATAATAGACTAATAATAATAACGCTAACGGAAATGTCTGAAGTAAAAATACTGTACAGTCTTAGAAAAAGCTTTGTCGCACAGATACTTTAGAAGTTCCAGAAAGGAGGCAGTGCGCATGATCAGACATACAACGAAACAAAACTAATTTTATTACTTCAACTAGTCCCCCTCTTGTCAATCAGGTCGCTCGTCAACTGATCATGCGCACTGCCTCATTTAAGCACACTTAAATGCCATCAACCTGGGCCGGGATCGAACCCGCAACCTCGAGCACAGAAGGCCAGCCCTATACCGACTACGCTACCCAGGCCGACGTACATATTTTATTAAGGGGGGGGGTAAGATCATTTATGAACACCTGAAAAAGTAGGGGACTTAATATTGATCCTTGTGGAATTCCATTATTAATAGTTCCCCATGTCGAGGCAGATTTCATAGTGCTATTCATTGTATTGTTTTCGACTTCCTGTTTCCTATCTACGAGATTTGAGTAAACCATTGGTGTGCAACGCCTTTAATTCCATAATAATCTAATTTGTCTAGCAGTATTTTATGATTTATAGAGTCAGATGCTTTGGATAAATAACAGAAAATCCCCCCCAACTTGGAATTTATTAATTGCCTCCAGAATTTTATCATCTGTGATTTCAAGAAGACATAAATGTGCTTTTTCAGACGTAGGCCTACATAGTCGCGTCACAGAGTTACGTATAGAGAAATGCATCACTTTTCTGTAGGTATGTATTCAGTTTCTGGCATCACCGTTCACGATTGTATTGTATTAGAGAGAAATGGAAAAATTTCGTTCATGTTGTACGAATACTTTAAGTTTTTTTTGGTGTACAATAGTGGCAAAAAAACCGGACCGACCCTTGTAGCTGATTTCAGAGCCTTGTTCACTCAGAGCACAATAGACTGGTAACTAAGACTTTCGTGGTTCGAATCCTGCTTGGGAAGGAAACTTTTTATTTTTCCTTATTCAAATTTATTCCCAATACTTTTCGATTGCAGCGATATTTTACTACTTAATTAAATTATTATTCCCAGAACATGAATTTTACCAGCAATCGAAAAGTATTGGGAATAAATTTGAATAAGGAACAAAAAAAAGTTTCCTCCCAAGGCAGGATTCGAACCACGAAAGTCTTAGTTGCCAGTCTATCGTGCTCTGAGTGAATAAGGCTCTGAAATCAGCTACAAGGGTCGGTCCGGTTTTTTTTGTCACTACTGTACAGTAAAATGATTTACAAATTGAACAATATATTAAAGTTAAACATTGTTTAAATATACTATCTTACACCATGCCCGGCATTTCAATACGTACCTGTAATACACTAATAATGTCGTAAAATTCACCAATTTAAATCACACGTCTTTTCTCCATTAGGGCCTATAATTTGTTTTAATATTTAAAGTTATAAACACATCACTTAGAACACGGCAATTTATTGTAACATGCGCAATATCTTTAGATTTCAGTTCAAACATTTCGTATTATCACTGGAAAATGTAGTCGATGTTATAAAACACACTTCATTCTTACGCGTATAGCTACTAGCACTGTTGCATGAAGTAAGCACAATCGTTATACTTTCAACTAACTGTTTTTTGACGTGACACTATTTCAACAACGTATTTGGAATCTGCAACACACTGCGTTTCACTCTCCTGGTTATTTCATGTAATGCTCAACACTGGATCCACGCATGAAAATCGATTTTCTTGAATAGCAGCATGCTGGCGCGCCATGGTGAGAACATCTGCCTGTGTAGACCGCAGCTGGTTATTCAGCCATCCAAGACTTTGTTTACACCTGGCACTTTCGTCATTCTATTCATGAGGTACACTGCACTTCGTCTTCATGTCAGGGCTTAGAAATACACAACCGGCAGGAGCTCAAAGCTACTCTCTTGTCGTCCGTCAGAATGAGATAATATCATCGTTATATATTACCTGATATTCTCCTTACAGTTCGGGAAAGTCTCGGATGGATGACAGTTCATATCAAAAGAATCGCCGCTTAGTTTATCATGTGTTGATTGACAGGCATAGTTGCCACAGTTCATGCCCGTGAACAGTGAGTGTTGCCAACCCGATTCTTAAAATATCACTGAAGAACAGTGCAGAAGTTGTTAAATTGTTATATTGCCATTGTAAAGTGAGATTATTTTGCCAGTACAACCGCTACAATTGTTTAAAAAAAACGCTAAATCTGTCTATCTGCAATACAAATTCGTTAAATTTTACTAACACGGAAAACTCCAGATGTAGCGGGAAAACTGCAGAATTGGCAACATTGCCAGTGAAAAGAAGGGGAACCGTAAAGTTATAAAACGGTACACACATTGTTACGACAGATTCCGAATACTAATGGAGTCTCAAATTATGAGAAGGAAATAAAGTTAATTTCAAATGGTGTAAAGTGAAATCAAGGGCGCCCGCAGGGAGTAGCCAGTGGTATTGAAAAATAGCAATTGCTACTCAGATTTTTATTTTTTACGAGCTTTCTTTTTTAATTTTTCTTTATGAGTTCGGTGCATGTTTTCTCAAACCCTCAGTAAACAATTCAACAAAAGCGAGTGCTTCAAACTATGAATGCGTGCGCAAGGTAATTTATATTTCAGAACTGGCTATTTTTCATGTTCAGTGTTCTCTCTCCTCGTCTATCCATTTCCTCTCATTTTCTAACCATCTTGCTACCACTGAGATTGAATCCTGCGGGCGCCCTTGAGTGAAATAATAAGGAAATAGAAAATACGAAGAGAAGTCGCAAATAGAAAAATTCGAACTACTATTTTGAACAGCATTATAGTCTACGAGTAAATTCCGGTACAATTTTATTGGCCCGACCTTTTCTCCATCTTAAACTTCGACACTCGACAAGATCCTTCATTGAGAATACGAACACAATTACATTTCCTTGTTATTCCTATGCTACAAATTATAAATAAGGTGAGGGCGCGCGGTTAAGGCGTAACGCTGCAAGCCGGAAAGTAGTGGGTTCAATTCCCGATGGGGTCATGGATTTTCTCCGTGATTTAATCCTTCCAGTTAAACAGTGGTATTGTAATAAAAACAAGTAAATAAGTGTAGCATTTATTTATTAATATAGAGTTGTAATATTTCACAATAAGCAATAATTACAAAATATAATCATAAGCCCAAGTACTTTAATTAACATTTCTTTACTTTTATTTTATAGTGTACGTACTGATTTGAGATACAAATGGATTTGGGCGTCGATGTTGAAGAATAATAACAGAGTGTTGCCTACAGTAGAGATTAGAGATGGAGAAATCAGTACTATTAATATATAATAATAATAATAATAATAATAATAATAATAATAATAATAATAATAATAATAATAAAATAATAATCATCATAATCATCATCCTTCACGAATTAGGCCTCTGTAGACCTGTTTCGGCCCCATCTAGCAGTCTTCTAAAAGGTCTTCCTGGTCGACGATGTCCTCTAGGTTTATACTGCATCATAATTTTTGGGATTCTTAAATTTTCCATTCTTCTTACATTATCTAGCCAATTTAATTTGTATCTATTGATTTTTTCTTCTACTGACTCTACTTCTAATTGTTCTAAAATTTCTTCATTCCTTTTTCGGTCTAAAAGAGTATATCCTGCTGTCCTCCTGAAAAATTTCATTTCCGTTGCTTTGATTCTGTTCATGTCTTTTTTCTTTAATGTCCAAATCTCGCTTCCGTATAAAAGGGAGGGTAATGCTAGTATATTATATATTTTTATTCTTGTAGATTTTTGTACTAATTTAGCTTTTAATGTATTGTTTATTATTCCTAGAATTTGCGTAAATTTGGTAATTTTCTTGTTCACATCTTTTTCATTTTGATAAGATATTTCACAACCCAGGTAATTGAAATTTTGCACTTGTTCGAGGCATTGGTTATTGTGTATTATCTTACTTCTGACTGGGTCTTGTCCTAAAAATGCCATTACTCTTGATTTTTGTGCTGGAATTTCCATCCCAAAATCTTTTATTATTCTATTTAATGTATATAATCAATAATAATAATAAACCATTTCGAAGCACAGTACTCGTCGATCGTCGATGAACGAGAACTACAGGTCTTGCAACATACAACTTCTACGTATAACTTATGTTGATTGTTGCTGTAGAATTATCATCGGCTTCGTTTGAAATACACAACCGGTAAGAACTCAAAGCTATACCCATCTGTTGCCCATCAGAGTGAGGCAATGATTCACAGAATCTTTGTTAAGCATGCACATAAATCTATTGATATATTTACAACAGAAGAGTAAAATGTCAGGTAGCCATCCAGAAAACATACTGTCTATTCAACGTTTGTTATTTGTGTTACCGTCTTTACTGAATATTAGATGAGGTCATAATTTGCGATTTTGAAATATTGCATAATAGTTAAACCATTACAGTAGTTCACAAAGTTTCGACCTTGTTTAGAATTTAAGAAAATGTGGCTGGGAATTAACCACACCCTACTACTGATCTCTTTGTTATATGATCGTGAGAGACTTGTTCAGTGTTGCCAGACGTACATTAACTGCGATATTCATATTATAATAGTTAAGCCATTGGTACAATGTATCACTACTGTATGCAAAACATAATTTATATATATTTTGATGTACCGAAGTACATATGATATTTCCATGCAGATATTCTGCGTCATCATATGATGACGCAGAATATCTGCATGGAAATATCATATGTACTTCGGTACATCAAAATATATATGATATGCGTAATAAATCACTTTGTGATTTAAGACGGCGCCTATACCGTCGGATCCCGGCCAACCAGTCACTCATTCGAGTGCACCTCAACACATGTATGGACTTCGGTCCTGCGTTCATAGACATCTATGACGTAGTGCAGAGGGCGGCCACTAGAGGGAACCCAAGAGATGGAGCTTAATCTGAGACGATTCTAACCAGCGTCGGGGTTGTATCCGGCGTGGCTTAGTGGATAAAGCATCAGCACGTAGAGCTGAAAACCCGGGTTCAAATCCCGGCGCCGGAGAGAATTTTTCTCCGTTCCATCACTCTTTCATCATACAATAATTTAGCTTCAATGAGAATTTTCATTGTGGTTACCTGATTAGTGTATATGTAGTGCATTAAGGGGAGAGGATGGTATTTTTTTAAACTTTTTTCCTATTTGGTGTAAATTATTAATTTTTTGTATGTAGAGAGCTCATAGCTGTGGCAACTCAACCAAATAAAAATATTTTGAAAAAAAAAATTATTTGGATGCCAAAATTTGAAAAAAAAAAAAAAAAAAAATGTACCCAATGCAGGATTGTACTAAAACCGATATAACTTATCTAAACCGTTTTTAAAGATAGATTCAAACAGTTTTTGCAATGTATTCGCAAAAGTATGTTCTACAAACTATCTGTAACAGAATTTTGATATTAGACCCTACGTTTGTAAAATAAACAATTAAAATTTAGTAACAATTTTCTGATTTCCTTTCTTGCAAACAAACAGACGTATTTTTAAAATGAAATCAATTAACAAAATTCTGTTACAGAGAAAAGTTTCCTAATAGTCTAAAGAATGTGTGTTCTAAATTTCATGCATGTATCTTTAATAGTTCAGAAATTATATTCATTTTGTCTGGCAATGTAGCAAAAAAATGAAGTTACTGGAAACCGATAAACGCGGGCGTGTGATTGAAAAATCCATAGCGCAGGAAGTTAAAAAATTACGTCTCAACACCCGATAAGGGCACAAATACCCACAAAATGTTATGCAATGCATTTCACACATATCAAAGGGTATTTTAAAGAAAAAACAATTTTTTGAAAATTTAATTTACCGGAAACAACAATAAAAGTGGGCGAGTGATTTAAAAATCTATAATGCAGGAAGTTTAAAAATGGCGATCAACACATATCACAGAGTATTTTAAAGAATGTTTTTTTTTTTTTTGACAATTTAGTCATTTTTCATCAAAAATACCATCCTCTCCCCTTAAGGGAGGTGATGGGTGAAATTTCTATTTTCTACTTTTTTTTTTAACTACGTCCCTGATTTTTTGTACACATAATCACGGTGTGATAGATAATGGTGTGGTGAAGTTTTATTTCTGTCAGTCAGTTTCTGAGTTCTTAACAAAAATATTGGGAAAAATTTGCATATTTCAAATTTTTATTTATGTATGTGTATGCAGTCAGTCTTAGTTTCAATCATAGATTTCTGCCCAAGAGCAGGTCTTTCATTGCAAACCCAGCATTCTCCAATCTTTTCTATTTTCCGCCTTCCTGTTAGTCACCGCATACGATCCATATATCTTAATGTTGTCTGTCATCTGATATCTTCTGCCCTGAACTTTTCTCCCCGTTCACCTTTCCTTCCAGTCCATCTTTCAGCAACTTTCTTTTTAGCTAGTGACCCAGACAATTTCTTTTTCTCTTTCTGATCAGTTTCAGCTTTATTTTTTCTTCACCCACGCTTTCCAACACAGCATTTCTTATTCTGTCTGTCCATTTCACAAGCTCCACATTCACATTTCAAACGCTTCTAGACGTTTCTCTTAATTTGTCATAATGTCCACGTTTCTGATCATGCATGTCACAGTCCGCACAAAGCACTTCGCTAGTCTCTTCCTTAGTTCTTTCTCCAGAGGTCCTCAGAAGATGCTCCTTTTTCTATTAAAAGTTTCCTTGGCCATTGCTATCCTTCTTTTGACTTCCTAGCAGCAGCTCATGTTAGGTCTACTACTTACAGTATAGTACACCCAAGTATTTGAGGCTGTCCACTTGTTCCACTGCCTCATTCAGAATTCGCCCGTTTACCTTATTTTTTCTACATCTTGATTACACAACTTTTAACACTGTATCACTTCGGAATATGTATGATAAGACTTTCTTGTGTTAAATTCTAAAGTACCTTGTTAACATGTTTCGATCTATTTATGGGACATCCTCAGAACTGGTCGTTGTTGGTCTTGGCGCCTCTTGTCCTGTTTCCTGTGAGGGTGCGTTCGTGTGGTATAGTGTAGAGCCAAAGAGAGTGTGTGTTTTGAAATTTAGTTGTGTGTTCGATAACCATGGTCTTCGTCTTGTTTGCATTTAGCTTCATCCTATATTTCTCACAGCTGTCATTTAGCTCCAGTAGCATATCCCTTGGTATCATCTCCTCTTCTGCTAACAATGCCATATCATCAGCAAATCTTATGTATTTTATTCTTCTTCCTCCTACTTTTTATCCCTCCCGTGTACTGAAAACAGTTCTTCACTAAAACTTCCAAGTAGACGTTGAAATGTTGAACAGGGTAGGCCTAGATGATAAAGGCACCATTGCCGTACTCATCTTCCTGTTTCACTTCCCTCTTACTTCTCTTTTCCTATCCTGACTTGGACTTTTTCGTATAAAGATTACTGAATAGCGTCCTGTCTTTCCAAGCCACAGCAATTTTCTTCGCGCGCATGTGTATATTTATGTGTGCGTATTTATATTTTTAATATACATAGTATATAGTATACGTCATAGGCAACCTTTTATTATTCCTATCCTAGAACTGTTTTCTTCAAGAACTCTCCATTGTTTGTTATGTGTAATACTTACAACTCTCTGTCTTTAAACTGTGATTCTCAATTAGATTTCAGTTTAACAATTGAAAAATTTCATACAATATTAGAAAGCATTGTATTTCCTTAGATATTTAAATTATGAAGAAGTGATGTTTGGTGACGTATACACGTCCGTTGATGTGACATATTAATGAATTTAAATACTATTATAGTCACAATCATGCCATGCTATGAAAGAAAAATTTCACAACTTCGAGCGGGAATCGAACCTGCGACTTCCTGTTCTCCTGTCAGGCGCTCTACCACTGAGCTATCGAGTTTGTATCACGTCAAAGGCTTGGAATTATCCTTTCATACTGGCGACTCTGTTATAGAGTACTGTCCATAGCGTCTGGACAGTGCTCTGAGTCGCCAGTATGAAAGGATAATTCCAAGCCTTTAGCGCGAGACGAACTCGATTGCTCAGTGGTAGAGCGCCAAACTGGAGAACAGGAAGTCGCAGGTTCGATTCCCGCTCGAGGTTGTGAAATTTTTCTTTCATACCATGGCATGATTGTGACTATAATAGTATTTAAATTCATGTATTATAATGTTTTTACTCAAGTTTTTAAATAATTTTGCATCATTATATTGACATTTGGCACTATATTAACTGTAATATTATATTCTAGCATCTATTACCATTATGTATTTTATTTCTTTCGTTTGTGTTGTTTTTTGTTGTTTTTTCTCTATTATTATGTATTTTGTGTATACATCTGTGTAAGCCACCTGTAATTGGAAGCCTGCTTCTGTTGGTGGTGGATTTAAAATAAAATAAAATAAAATAAAATAAAATTAATAAAATAAAATATGTAATATAGATAGATGTACTTATAAATTTCTTTAAATGTAGAACAGTTTTTGCAAAAATGCTGTAGTTTCGGAAGCAAAGTGCAGTGTGTTGGGTTTTCAGATCTGGCAACACTGTACGTGTTATGAAATTACATACACACTACTACATTCCGTACGGTAACTGAGACGTTAAGGCCAGCAGAGGAGGCACGCCTGAAAACAATGGAACTTCTGTGTACCGGTACTTAAGATATTCCCTCGTCTGAATAGGAAATACGCTCCAGTGAATGTTCAAGCAGGGTCGACCTAACAGCGTAAGGCCTTCATTTTGACGACGATCTTGGTGCGGAGATTATTGTCCGAGGACTGTAGCTCTCGTAAATTATGAGTTTACATTGTCGATTTTATGAAATCTTCTACTGTATGTGACAGTACAGAGCATAATTTTTTAAGAGGAAGGAAATAGTAATATACGTTACCAGAGCGGTATGTTGACGTTTTCATGGTCGAGGAAAAGATTGAAAAAGCGAAACGTAGTTGAACTTTTTTAATTTCCGAGAACATGAAAACAAACATACCGCTCGTGTATCGTACATTATTTTGTGCGAAGATCGTTTATTACATACATGAAAGACGAATTTCTAATTAGTTGCAATGAAATCTCCATCTTGGTTTCTGTTTAATGACGGCAACTTCGGAAAACCAAAATATCTTTCTTCAACATTGTTCTATAAAATGTTTTCTGTGTTTACTATACTCCAGCAGGCCGTGATATACGTCTGTCTTTTTTTTTCCCCTAGTCTATAAATGCGAACTTAAAACAAACGGTAAGGTTATGTAATGATTTATTTTTCATTTTAATATTTTAATAATATTATTTATATAACATATTGCAGTAATAACATCGGCATCTGGAATCTTGTTGATTTTTTCATGGCTTCCTTAATGTTACTTGTATCAGGAATGCAATAAGTTTCGTGGAGTAGTAGCCTTTACTTAATTTTTGCAAATATTTAAAAACAATAATTAACGTTGCAATTTAGGTGAAATTGCAGTGGTAAGTTTCCAATTTATAATTATTACTATGTTAAACGTCTCTAAAAATAATATGTTAAAAGCCTAAAGCAGTAAAATGAATGTCGCGCTTAAGCGGTAAGAAGAGGGAAATTGTTATGTGTGTTACGTTGGGAATACTGAATGTGGTATTTCACACTTACAGCGTATTGGTTCTGTGCGGAAAACAAGCAAATACGCACGATCTCGCACAAAAGTAATTAAATATCAATAGACGTACATTATATTACATAATTCGGTAGAAAACGTTGGTGAATATATCATAGATGATCAGCGTAGGCCTGTTGATGTTTAATTAATTTTTCTTTATCATCAACATCACCCACTTCAAGGTTTAGACCTGTTGGCCTGTTCCGCCTTCAAGAAACTAAAGTTGGTCTCTCCATCTCATCAGAGGTCTACCTCAACTTTGAAATCCGGTTGGATTGTATGAGTATTAGAGATGAACAACGATCGAGTAACCGAGACTAACAGCGCTGGCAAAGCCGAAAACCCGCACGACAATGTTCTATTACGTCGCGTCCTTGACGTAAAGTCTACCGAGTCTTCCAAGACTGGATATTGATAATCTCCGGAAGTCCCGAAGCAGCCTTCAATCGCCACAGTTGTTTATACTTGACTGAACTTTTATCTGCTTTGGCAACTGTTATATATGTATAAACAAGTAGCCTATTTGAAATATCTCTACCTTTCAGTGTATAATAATCCGTTCTCCAGTTTTTATTTAATTACCAGGCCCTCATTACAAGACTAGGAATTTTATTTTCATATGTCAAATATTAAGTGTGCAATCTCAAGTAAAAAGATATTAATGTCATTTTTATGCTTCTTAGAAATGCAAATTTATTTGAGAATTGTTTTTTTTTATATATATAACCATAGGTAATATCATATAATAGAATCAGAACATTTTGATAACTAAGATACTGTTCTGTTTTGTCTTTTTGTCGCATTTAAACATTTATAATGTTATTTATTTCAATGATGTATGTTATTCAAAGTTACGAAATCTTTCCATGCTGACCAAATGCTATTTCGAGAATGACGAGCGAGACTCGAAGCTCAGCGAGAATGACGAGACGAGACTCGAAAGACAAATGCAACGAACACAGCGAGCGAGAGCGACAGTTAGTTTTGCTCATCTCTAATGAGTATATTATTCTTGGCATCTGTTTTTGTAGTATTCTCACTAGTTTCTTCTCATTTCATCTATTTTTTGGACTTCACCTTATCGCTGTAGGAGGGTTCAGTACCAGTGAACCAGACGTCTAGGTTAGGGGAGCTGGTTATACTAACCATAGACCAGGACTGTACAGTTGTACACGATTTGTACTCACTGAGCAGACTCGCGACTCGCGAGCGGAACAAATTGTTTACAACGCTCGACCGCAGTACGGAAAAGGAGTGAGAAGGGATAAGAAGTAAAACAAGAGTTGAGAGTTTACAGGCGACTAAAAATGTGTACACAGATGAAAGAGCTTCTTCATATGGAGTTAGAATTGATTGATTTTCTTTCTATTTATTTTGAGAGTATATTGGTCAGAGTCCTATATATTGAAAGGAATAAAGTTTTCTACCCATGCAGTTTTTAATTTAAGTTCATTAACGTTGTCACTCCAGGTGGAAAAATATTTTTAATGTATTTTAGGTTTAATACTGCGATCCTGTTTCATTATTATTATTATTATTATTATTATTATTATTATTATTGTTGTTGTTGTTGTTCTTATTATTATTATTATTATTATTATTATTATTATTATTTAGTGTTGTTGTCTACTTCTAACTACTATATTGCATTTCTGATTTAAATGACTTTTATGAACTGTAGAAACATATTACACAGAAACTAATAATTATTACAATATTTCAAAATTATAATATAGAATTACTAAATATAATGAATTGTGTGCTTTTAATGTTGTAGCATTTTATAAATAAAAATAAAATATATATTTTAAATGTTTAAAACCACTCAACATGTGACGATACCTTTATAACCAATCTCAGGATAGACTATAGAGCAGACTTGCAGAACTGTAGCTCCTCAGAGCGACTGCCTTACTACCCCTTCTTACCCCATCCACCTTTTCTACCAGTGCGGTCATGGCTTTCTAGTTACGCTCGGCTGCATCAATATTCATTCTCGTGGCGGCAGGTATACAATACGCTATCAAGAATTACAAATGAACACATTTTTTTTTATTTTATTAGGTTATTTTACGACGCTGTATCAACATATCAGGTTATTTAGCGTCTGAATGATATGAAGGTGATAATGCTGGTGAAATGAGTCCGGGGTCCAACACCGAAAGTTACCCAGGGAAAACCCCGGAAAAAACCTCAACCAGGTAACTTGCCCCGACCGGGATTCGAACCCGGGCCACCTAGTTTCGCGGTCAGACGCGCTGACCGTTACTACACAGGTATGGACAAATGAACAGATAATAAAATCCTTAGGAACATACCATTAGAAAGCAAGAGAAAAATGAATGAGGAAAATAAATAAGTTAAAAGACATATAAAATAAATTTTAAAATGTATGTGTGCATATAATGTAAGAAGGTCTACCTATGTATAGCCTATATCGTCCTATTACTAGTAAAGCCAATTAAGTCCACTTTTTGTGTAAAATAAGTTAGGCCTAAGTACAGTCCCCGACTTGTCTTTCCGTGCTCTGCATTCTACTAAAATGAAATAAGTCCGAAATGTTGCATGCAGGCAACAAACCAATTACTTTATTTCAAGAATTTATTATGATTTTTCGTGCATTAATAAAGTTTTTAATTCCCGTTTTTACAAAACTTGCATTACTGGTCTTAACTGGTTTTACTAGTAATATGACGATAAATAAATTGTACGTTGATTAGTGAGTGATAGCGATATGACCGGATGTCAATGCTGTCATTCAACATTGTAACGCACTCCAGCCAAATAAATAAATGTGTAAATAAATAAATAAATAAATAAATAAATAAATAAATATACAATGCGCGTACTGCAGCTTAAAGATAATTGGAACATGGCTAAATTTAAACTCTTGAGGAAATACTACTTCCAAAGGAAATGGAAATATGATTATTTTGTTGTTGAAGACGAAATAATTGCTTGTTTACTATGTCCCATCCAATTTATTTCTACTCCCCATTTCAATATTAAACCACTTTCAACGAAGCTCATATTAAGAATTATGGAATGCACAAACTTTCGCGCAAGTTCATTATTACGAACTGTATAGTGATTATTTATTTATATACTGTAAAATTAAGGACATCACTCGTGTTCATTTTGAATTGAAATTAATAGTGACTTTCAAGGTTCATTACTTAAATGCTATAAATTTATGTTTCCGTAGTTGATGATAGAAGGGAAGTTTTGGAAAATCTAAAACAGGTTAGGTGCAAAGAAATCTCAAAGAAACTACCGACAGTAAATCTAGCATAATTGTAAACCTTGAAACGAGATAACGCATTGTAAATATAATGAATTTATTACAATCCTTTTTGAAAATTACATGCCGCCACTGATGGACCTTTGTACGGGCAGAGAATGTAAGTAACTCTACGCGGAAGTCGATCATCCCCAATAGAAGTGAAGTGAGTCTGACGTCATATTTCCCCTACTTACTGGTTCTGCAGGCCTGGTATAGATAAAGATATAGTCGTCAACTTTTCTCTTGCGATCTTCGCCAAAAAATCATCATACACAGCTTTACGTATGGTTTCGTATGATGCATTATAATATGTTTTCGTCTTTTATAATTTTCTGACATATAAGACACTAAGAATGTTCTGCTGCTACAAAATAACAGCTTTCCCGTAACACATGAAAAGAACATGGTTGGTGATCACGTTTTCGTTTCCATACGTCCATTATGCACTACTGATAATCACAACTCAAGAGACAAGAGAACATTGAAGAATTCTGAATAGTTAACTACAGCACCTCACTCCTCCACCGCAACACTACCACGATAACATTTTTTTCTCCAACTGACACATCTAAAGAAACATTTAACATTTATATCAGCTCGATCGATGCCGTCCATTCCTTTGTTGTGCCTGGAGAATATTAGGTCCTTTATCCGTTCACATAATGACGTAAAGAAGGCAATAAAGCGTATTTCGACCAAAGCTGAAGGATCAGATCGGATTGGAATAAAACTGCTCCAGAAAATTATTGACGTAATACTACCAACCTTGACCCACATTTTTAACGCCTCACTCATAACCTCTACATATCCTAGACTTTGGAAACAAGCTCTCATTAGATCTATCCCGAAAAATAAA